>NW_003206607.1:31861-40982 GCF_000006405.1 Perkinsus marinus ATCC 50983
ACGCTCATGAGGCCGGTGAAGAATCTTCTAGGATTTGACTCAGCGGAGGTATGAATAGTTGATCGAATCAGCGGAATTTGTTTCTATGTCCTTCACAGAAGAAAAAATACAGCGAAGTTGTGAAGAAAATAAAGAAGGCCAACCGTGGCGAGAGAATCGATTGGGTAATGCCTGTTCATGCTAGCGAGATGAACCGCGATTTTCAGGTCTTGCAAGATTCGTTCATAGAATCAGCAGGGGAGTACGTGGCTGCGGTCGCGAGTCACTGCAAGTATTTTGGCAACCCTGACTTTGCCTTTTTTGTCCGAGACAAGATCAACGATGAATATCATAGTAGCGCCGATGAATCCGAGAGTATCGAGCCGGCCGAAACGTCTGTTTCTATTGTGAAGTGATATTCTCATGCCTTGGCATTCTTAAAGTTCTCTGTCCTTTCTAACTGTAGTAATCTAGCCTTGAGTTTGTTATGTATAGGGTCTCAGGCTGAACCACTCAGTATCGCTGCTGAGTTAGTTGGGAAGGCTTCGATAAGAATCGTTCCGTACTATACTCGGTCACTGATCGCTGAAACTACACCGTAGAGGGGCAGTCACATAAGAAGCGCACTGACGACAGATACGAATGAGCAGAGTATAACTGCTAGTTGTGTAATAAGACGCAAAAAGTGTTTTTGACGTTGTATAATACTGTCATTAACGTACAAGCTTCGGAAATTTATTGATTTTGAGATTTTCAAGGTATAGACCTTGCTCTCTTACGAGTTCCTAATGGATTGACCGTTTGTGGAAATATGCGAGGGGAAATGATCGAACTGTTGTCGCCTACGGTACCCTACCAGTTTTACTCCAGCGCGATATCGGTGAGCTATCGGTGAGCTGAGGAGAAACCGCGAGAACCCGAGAAGACCCAGGTTCGAATCACCACGCTCGTATTTTAGGGTGCTGTACTTTTCGCGGCGGACCATTCGCCCGATGTCTTCTTTCAAGAAGAGCGTCATGGGAATATTTGACCGCTGGAAAGCGTCTACGTGCAAGGCAAGCTTGCAGGTGACTTTTCGCTGTCTCTGTGCTTCCGCCCTACCTTCATTTTTTCATTGTTTAGCTGGCGGGCAAACGTTGCACACTACAGAGGAACAAAGTGATCAAGTGGCAGCGAATAGCTGAGCGTGAGATAGCGGAGATGCTCCGGCAGGTGACTCAAGTTAGTGTGGGTCATCTTGTTTGATAGTCTAACGGCTCTAGGGGCGAGAGGAGAAAGCTAGGATCAAGGCAGAGCAGCTGATCGCGAATCAGAAATTGGAGAGTGCCTATGATATTTTAGAGACACACTGCGAGCTGCTCTATACGAGGATTCAGTATATTGATCAGTCGAAAGTAAGGTCGCTGTTGGAGTTGAGACCGTTGGCATCACCTCTGGTGAAGGAATGTCCTCCCGATCTCATCTGCCCTATCGCCACGATGATCTATGCTGGGGTGCGCTTGACGGTACCCGAGATGGCTAACTGTGTGAGGCAATTTGAGCTGAAGTATGGCCGCATTTGGTGTCAACAGTATATCGATAATTCCACTCAAGATGTAGCGCCGAGGTTTGTAGGTAGCAGGAAGCGGTAATATGAGGAGCTTGTTTTTATGCTCGTTTTATGTAGGTCTTCTGACGATCACATCCCTAAACGAAAGTGTGATACTGGATACGTTGGACGAGATAGCTGATAAGTTTGGTGTGGGGTCGGATAGGCTCCTGCTTGCCCTCGAAAGAAGGTTCAGGTGGACTGGAAGCGCCCTTTGACGATTGAGGAGAAGTTAGCTGATGCATTGACTATCTCGCATTCCCCATCTATTCCCGCGTCCACGACGCCGCCTAGTGTTACACAACAGCAGATCTCGCCTAGTTCGAGTGAGCCTACGGGTAAGACGGAGCAAAGCTTTGGGCTTTGGGAATAGTGTTATCGTCAGTTCTGCCGGAGTCATCCTCGACCCCGGATAAGGACACTACTGGCTTTGTACCGAATCCGGAGGCAGATGAGCTTGTCTTTGAGGATTTGGATAAGGAAGAGCAATCCATCAGCAACTCACGTAAGATACGGAGTATGGTGGATCATTGAGCCTCAGGTCCTTTCCCTGCGGGCCACACCTCAGCCAGTAAGGCTCTGCCAGCGATCAACTCACAAGGCACTCCGCGTCGACCGAGTACTTTGGTAGTTTGTCGCCTGGTAGCTGACTCGTATCCTCCAGGGTGTCGCTTCGACATTCCCAGCCCATCTGCCTTTGCCTCTCCCCGTCATCCTTCCCTACGTAAGAAGATACGTGGTGAAGACGAGGAAGATGGGAACTTCTCGTCAACCCGAACATCAATGAATGCACGTCAGAAATCGAGTAGGATGCGTTTGTACCTCTGGTTTTGCAGGAAGAGTATAGTGTTTTATGCTATGGTGTATCAAAGATTGCAATGTTCCCTCGCCACTGATGCTATTACTACGCTGACGCGAGCGTATGTGAGTGTGTAGGGAATCTTCTTAGGTCGGGTTCGGATGCCGAGACAAGGTGGGAGAAGGGGAGATCGAAGATGCAGAATTCGATGAACTACTGCAGCGATTCAACAAACTCAAAGATATCTAGCTCTTATGTGCGTCGCTCCGCTGTTATTATTTCACAGCTTTCTCAAATTTTTGAATGCTCCATGGGCGGCAGCTATAATACGGGATCTATCATTCATTCTGCATGTTTCGCTCCGCTCATTGAAGGCATAGTGTTTGCTCGCGTATGGTGTCGCATGGTATGACTCGTATTATGCTGTGCAGGGCTTGGGCTTGCACGGTCCCTTTACTCTTGAAGTTTTTCTGCAGAGACGCTAGGTGGGAAATGCTACCACATTCCGAGCCAGATGAAGGTATACGACTCTCTCGCTGGGCAGTGTCGGCTTCTGTACGAGCGTGCAATGAGATCGGGCGAATCGATTTACTGAAACATAGCGGTCTCCGCGCTGATTGGCCTGGTATGGGAGTGTGCCTCCTGGTATGCCCAATCCGGTACCGACATTGACTCGTGGTCAACTATCAGGTCGATGGTAACAGCAGGACAGAGGCTGTGGTCAGATCTGGATGGCTATCAGACTCTTCCCGCGTCACGCCTCGTTCTACCGCCACCTTCCCATGCGAATAAACGAGTGTCGCAGTGTGCCACCTCGCTGATCTACAAGCAGCTCGGCCGCCAAACCGGCATATAGTGAGATTAGTTCTCTGGCTGACAATGTCCTCGGGATTAGACGCTGCTTCCGCCAGAATGCATGGCTCTCCTTCACGGTATGATGCACCTGTTACGGGTGCAAAGACGACCTACGATGAGTTTCGCCTTCGCTTGGAGCGCATCCGGTTCGGTACATAGGATGCCTATTACGAATTCCACTCTATAACCCTCTTTGTCGGGAGGCAGCAGCAACGTCCATGTGGGAATTCAAGATTAGTCTCAAGAATACGATGGGGTGTTATTGTTGGATAGAGAGGATTTTGTGTACTTCACACGGTCAGGTTTGATTCGGCATGCCTGGAAAGCGCGGCGGTCGGCATTACTCGCGACATGATGCTAAGCGGCGACGGGCGATCGAGAAAATCCCCTTGGAAGGATTGGACGCAGACGCTAGAGGTACTATGGGACGCCATAGAGATTAGGGAAATGTTTTTTCTATTAGGTGTAATCATAACGTGCAATTTGCCCAACCGTGTAAAAACCGCCACAAGGGATATAATACGCTTATTCGAGCTCCATTGGGCTGCTATCAACCCCGATGCTGATAAGAAGTCTACTACAGAGGAGGGCACAGCGAATGTTAGTGAAAGCATTGAGGCCGAGCTGGCTGAGTTGAAGGAAGAGAAGAACAGACTGTTCCGTTTCGGGGGAGACGTTTGCCGAGGAGTGGTATTCATTCGTTTTGAGGCCGGTGTCACCATGAAGCCATCAGAGTTTGTGCACAGTCTGCTGAAATCAAAGGACCTCACTGCACCGAGCAATGTGTGCCGGGTACTGCTATTAATTGCATAGAAACACCCTTGGAGATTTCATGTTTTCAGATATCACCATTGGACATTGTTCGGGCTCCCAATCCTGACTCGTTGAAGGTGATGGGCGAGAAATTCGTGGCGGAGCATTTGGGCAAGGAGAGTCAGGGCACCGAGACGTGGAAAATGGAGATCAACAGTCGCAATATGAGTGATACAATAATAACATCAAATACCAATACTATATAGAGTTTGACTTTGTCTCCAAACGAAGTGTGGCCATGATGGGCAATATGCATATGGTAAACTACGTGTGTTGATGACAATATCAAGATTCAGATGAAATTTATGGAAATTCTCATTGATTCTTGTACATTTCTACTCGATTTTACGGGTAAACTTCTATATGTAGTGAGGAAACTCTTGAGGTCAGCTGAGGGAACCAAACATGAATTTCAACACTGAGCCTGGCATACTAGCGCCGTTTGGATTCAGGGCTACGTTGATGATGTGGTATGCATTAGGTAACATGAAGCGGCAGATGGTGTTGGATCTGGTCAGCCCTTTTGTTGATGACGATAAGCATGCAGTGTCGATAGTTGGAGCGGAGTTGACACTCTTAGTTGAGGTAAGTTCTGTAGGCTCGAAAAGAAGGGAATGTTGGTGAAGGACCTGTTGCTAGTTGAACGTACCGTATCCCTGCAGGTGAACCAGTTGTTGTGCGGCATGAGCCTCTGCCGAGAGTTCGAGTCTTTGAATAAATACCATGTGGGAAAGTGCCTTGGGTATGGCTCCGATGATGAGAAAGATGACGTTAATGGTGACGATAAAGAGTAGCAACGTGTTCAGAAGTTTCACCAGTAACCAGCGAATTACTTCTTGCGTTCGTGGCGTAGTGATGACCGCTTCCCCGAAGGCCGGGGCTGTCTCATGCTAGTGTCTTTGGTAATCCCTGGGGGGGGGTAGTAGTTGTTGTTATTCATACAGTGAACCATGGCCCGTCGCTACGATAGTCGTACTACTACGTTTTCCCCGGAAGGCAGGCTTTATCAGGTAACACTTTCAAGCATACACGGCTCATTCAAACAGCGTTAGAATATAGTTGACCATGGGCACAGTGGCGTGAATAGCTCTGATATATTCGGATCAGGTTGAGTATGCGATGGAGGCTATCAACAATGCCGGATCGACGGTTGGTGTGCTCGGCAAGCAGTGTGTTATTCTGGCTGGTGAAAAGAAGACTATCAGGTATTGTTACCTGCACCCTGCTGATGAGATGTGTCTGTCCTTAGTAAACTCCTCGAGTCTGGTAAAGCGAGTGAGAAGATCTATCCTATAGATGACCATGTTGTGTGCGCTGTTGCTGGTATTACAAGTGATGCCAACGTTCTTATTAATCAGCTGCGACTGTCAGCTCAGAGGTAGTGGCAAAAGCAATCACAGTGGCCAACAGTGATGGTTAATATAGGTATCGCTACGCGTATCAAGAACCGATACCAGTAGAAAAACTAGTGACCAGCATATGCGATGTGAAACAACAGTGAGTTGACTCATTTGTATGACGGATGTTGTGACCTCCCTTGCATGGCAGATACACCCAATTCGGCGGTCTCCGTCCCTTTGGTGTATCTTTCCTCTTCGCTGGTTATGATGACCACTACGGATTCCAACTGTCGGTGTTCTCCTTGCCCAACTTCGATCATCACAGTCGTGCAGGTACCACACTGACCCGTCTGGCAATCTCAGCGGGTGGAAGGCCACGGCTATTGGCGTGAACAACCAAACGGCACAGGGCATCCTCAAAACTGATTGGCATGAGGACATGTCCACTAAGGTTGGTGTAGCGACGTGCTTCTTCACATGAGTGATGGTTCTTCTCAGGACTGCTTGGATCTAGTAGCCAAGGTATTGGTGAAGTCCATGGACACTGCTACACCCACGGCTGAGACCCGTGAGTCGACCGACTACCTGAGTGTGATTTCATTGATGCCTGCTCAGTTGAATTTGGTGTCCTGACTCTCAACAAGGATAATGAGGTCGCTTTCAGAATGCTTTCTGATGATGAGATCAATACGCTCATGGCGGCGGCCAAGCCGGAGAAGCCTGACGGTGAGTCTATCCTTTGAATATGGTTTTTCGGTATCTGTTCTGTTTCAGATGAGGAGTGATAGACACCATAGATGTGAGTACTGGAAAGGCTAGTAACCTGCCTTTTTAAATGACACCGTTTCGCCATCACCAGGCTGTTGTGTTTGTAATGAAGCGAAGGGGCTCCTGTAAGTAGCTTGCGTGAGATATGCGATGGAGTGGGGCCGCAGTGAAGCACTTGCGTGGTGTGAAGCAGCAGCATGTTCAGGAGATGCAGGATAGACTTTGGGGGCCGATGAAGGGCATGCCGGGTAGTGCAGGACAATGTGGCTGGGGCGAGAGCTAGTTGGCTCCATCTGTGTATTGTTGGTCTCCATAACCTCTAGTTGATGGTTTCTCGCTAATTTAGGTGAGCGATGGTTTCTAAAGCCGCTCGAGGGCCCGAAGTATGCTGAATGGTACTTTCCTAGTAAATACAACGTCCCTGAGTTCAAGGTTGGAGACTATTTCGAGATGCAAGCAGAGCGCTATCATAGGAAGAAGCATCCTGCGATGGATCAATTTGACAAGGTTGGTTGGAACTTTGAAATCGCCCTGCTCGCATTGGCTAAGTGTCCCAGGTCATGCATAGGGTGTATAAGCACAAGGATCGGATAAGGGCCTTCCTGTCACAGCTAGATGAGGAATCCTTTCGGAAGGAGCCAGCGTTTCAAGACCTCCATGCGATGTAGCATTTGAGGTCAATGCGCTTCGCAGTTAACACTGCAATAGGTATCGTCTGATGGACTCTGAGAGCCCATTATCGTTCCAAGTGTCCGAGAGGATCTACCGGGAAACTCCACCGATGTTTGGTCCGGGATACGTCCCTGGTGGGTCTGGAAGCACCGAGGCTGCAGAAGTCGACTTGGGTAGTTTCGTTGTCGAGCAGCGTTGTAATGAGGTCGTTGGTGTTAGAGAATGGGAGGCTTTTCGAGAAGGCAACAGATGAGCTCATGTTCTTGATGTCCTTACTAAAGGACAATCTTGGAAACTTGGACTATGAGAAGATCGATCGCAGAATCACTGTAGGGCTCTGCTCTAGCTCGTTCACTTGTAGCAGGGAAATCCGAGGCTATTTACCATCTAGATGCATGCTAGTACGCCTGCCGAGGCAAGGTCTATGGCAATGGACGCCCTCCGGGAGCACGAGATACCCATACCGTGGTCGGGCGCTGCGGATGTTCATCTCGAGTTCGATGAAACAGAGGTCGCTAGCGAGACGGGGCTGGATATCGTGGTAGGACTATCGCCAGTGGGCATCGTTGGTGGTGCATCCCCGAGTCGCTGACTGACCGAAGTGGTTGGAGGGAATATGGCCATACTACAGGGTCTTTCAGGACGAGGGTTCTTCGGTGCGTTCTTTGCTGGAAGAGGACAATCTGGAGGCGACAGCAGGAATGGAAGCTCTGGGAGGCCTGACAGAGGAGGACATTTATCGGGAAAGTGGTTATGACGTCGCTGCTACATCTAAAGAGGAAGAAAAACGGGAAGGTAGAAACGAGGGACCAGGAGCGATGATGGTCGGATCAGTGAGATTCGAGTGTCGGCGAAAAAGATGAATAAATGCATTTGCTCCTATCCAGTTTGGTTATTTGTTCTCAGTCAACGAATTTGACCTGCCGCCTAGCGGCGAGTTTGATGCCGAGCTGACGGCGGTCGATGATGACGGTGCCGTGGAAGTACCGACTACCCCCGTCAGGACGCTCAAACATGTTCGTCTCAATATGAGATTTGGGAACTCGGACTTCTCCCCCAAACTGTTAGAGAGCAGAAGAGCAGCATATGTAAGTGAAGCGATATCCACTCAACAGTAGCATATTATTACTGGTGTTCAGCGTCAACGTCGTAAACAGGCTAGATCAAGGTTCAAGGAAATAATGTGTCCGTCAAACCGGGTAGGCGGAGAAGAGCCAGCTGGGTCCCAAAGTTGAACCCTTGAATTCCTCTCGCGTATCTAAGCTTGGATTCTGCATTTGCCGAGCTCAGCAGGTTAGTCAGTGGGTTTCAGAATCTCGAGTCCCCGATTCCAAAGCGCCAACGGCTGTTCATGGAACACCGCCATCGCTTCGTGGATCCTTTATTCCGGTGAGTGGAGGCGAGTTCGTGCGGCTTGACCCTTGGGTGAGTTCAGACGCCGGCGCCTGAAGTATATGGAGAGACTCACTACGGGGAAGACGAAACCAAAGGAGAGGAAATACCACGGTTATTATATAGTTCATCCAGACAACAAGAAGAGATGGCCGTCGAATCTGGGGTCGGTCACCATCCCTTGGCCCAGTCCATACCACTGAGTTTGCTCCATGATGGGTTGCTAAACATGTTTCTGGAGTGAAGAGTGGGCTCGTGTTCTGATAATGATCGGGTCATAGTTTAAGGGAGGTATTGACCACTTTCAGAAAGAAATCTCAACAATATCACTAGTATTACGACCACTCGGCCAAACTGACTGTTTGTATTCGTGCTTTGACTATCGGGTAGTCTCACGGCTGTCCCGGTCTCCAAGTCTGGACAAGTTGAACGATCCCTCTCAAAGGTAAGTTCAGTATGTCAGCTGTGGGGTTCGAACCCACGCGGATTTCTCCACCAGAACTTGAGTCTGGCGCCTTAGACCACTCGGCCAAACTGACTGGTTGTGTGAAACTTTTCACTATTGGGTAGACTCGGGGTTTTTAAACTATCTCGATCTCCAAGTCGGGACAAGTTGGACGGTCCCTCTCAAAGGTAAGTTTAGTATGTCAGCTGTGGGGTTCGAACCCACGCGGATTTCTCCACCAGAACTTGAGTCTGGCGCCTTAGACCACTCGGCCAAACTGACTGGTTATGCGGAGCTTCTCACTATTGGGTAGTCTTAGGGGTTTTTACCTATCTCGATCTCTAAATCGGGACAAGTTGGACCATCCCTCCGAAAAGAAAGTTTAGTATGTCAGCTGTGGGGTTCGAACCCACGCGGATCTCTCCACCAGAACTTGAGTCTGGCGCCTTAGACCACTCGGCCAAACTGAC
>NW_003206607.1:41082-43205 GCF_000006405.1 Perkinsus marinus ATCC 50983
CGGATTTCTTCACCAGAACTTGAGTCGAACCCACGCGGATTTCTCCACTAAACCTTGAGTCTGGTGCCTTGGACCCCTATGCGATTATGAGATTCGTTAACTACGTGAGGCTATGCGGCGTGGCTGACAGCCTCAATTGAATTCTTTACAGTTCATCAGCGTTTCCTACCACCATAATAATGCTTGACATCGCCACCATACTTGGTGCCATTGGAGTTTCTGATGCTCTCTCTGAATGCAGAGAGAGCCCTGAGTAAGCTACGAAGGAGCTGGTCTTTCGGCTGATAGCCCTGTTGTGAAGACAGGGTCATGGTCGCTATGATTGAACGTCTTCTCAGATACCAAGCTCGTGGTAATATCTTCAACTTGGATGCTGAAGAGGAATCGACCATCTCCCAGGAGGTTAAAGATCACCTATGCAACCATGGCGGATTTTTGTACTCAGGACGCTTCCTGCGGCAGCTCATTGATGCCGGCTGCTATATCCAGCTCCAAAGGCTTCAAGAGAGTTCAAGATCTGTGTGCTGAAATGGGAACTAGGGTGAGACTCTGAAGCATTCTTATAGGCATAGCCGGACTGTGAGTCTCTTCAAATCAGGTTTCCAAGGCTTTCGAGGCTGTCCCTATGCCTGTGGTTGATCTGACGGTGCCGATTGAGATTGCCCAGGAGAAAGCCTCGAAGGGGAATTAATCGACATGAAGCAGCGTGGCGTTTTTTGTTGTTCTCTTCGGTTCCATAGCTGCAAACCCATGCTGGCAAAGGGGCGCTTTTGCCCATCCGTGTGTTGTTAATGACTGAATCGCTATTGGGTTTGTTCTGAATCGGGGACCATTCTATTGGTGGTATCTTCCCTCCACTATGCCGATATCGTGGGGCGCTCGTTTTCCTCTCTGGCAGTGCTTATAGCTTAACTCATGCCCAGCGCGATAGACTCGGCTATAAGTACTGGGGATCCTTCTCTATCAGCTGTTCATACTAGAGACTCATCGAGCTCATCGGCTATACTCGGATCGGAAAGGGCGACTAACGGCCCCAGACTATACTCACGACGGCGCGTCTCGAAGCTTTTCCGGGATATAGAATGTCCCTTCCCCGAGACTAACAGTGTCGATGGTAGGGATCAGCCAGAGTACACCATCATCACGCGGCCGGGACTCAGGCCCTTATGGCTGCGTATCCTATCAACTGCTCGGCACAGAACATAACACACAAGAACTCGCTATCTGCTTACACGGCCTCAATGGGTCGAAGATGCTGTATTCGGATCTAGCGCAGGTTCTCTCGAGGAGCCGAATGGTGAGTCGAGACTCGTCGCTCTGCCATTCGACCACCTGGTTCCAAGGTTCTAACCTATGATATGTATGGTCACGGCCTTTCCAACGCTCCCCCTGTAGCTCATTGTACAGGGGCTGGCAAATGCTGCTGCCAGCAGCGGGCCTCCTACGATTTGGACTTTTTTGTAGACCAGCTCTACTTTCTTATGGATCATTTGAAGCTCATTGACCGCGACTTGATTATAAGCCTGATTGGATTCAGCTTTGGAGGAGCAGTGGCCGTCAGCTTCGTCGATAAGTGAGTGTCACGGAAGAGATAGCCTTTGCACACTCCACGTCCCTGTAGGAACCCAGAGTTATGTCAGAGGCTCGTCCTCCTGAGTCCAGCTGGGTTCATCCCCGTTAAACCATTTAGTTATCAGCTGCTCCATTGCTGCCCTTGCTGCATTATTCCGCTAGCTCAACACTGCGTGTGCTCGTGTATTTTCGCCCGCGACAAATTTGTGGCACAGCGAGCCTGTGCTATAGGAGACGAGCCTCGCACTGAGGTATGCACGGTTCATCATCGATGACGCCCAAATGGTCACATTGTACTTGGTCGCAACGTTGTAGGCTGAGCTGGAGTGGCAGGAAATGTTCTGGCGGAGAGTGGTCTGGCAAACTCTAGTGAAGCGGGATGGCATCTCAAGCAGTCTTGCGATACTGGTAGCTTCCATCGTTCCGGCACTCTCACCTCAGTCGTTGCTCTCGTTCAGGACCGAGTCCCTTTCTTTGACATGACGGCCGAGTACTCCCGTGTAGGGGAGCATCCAAGACCCGTGCTGCTGGTCTGGGGGATCAATGATCAG
>NW_003206607.1:43305-47713 GCF_000006405.1 Perkinsus marinus ATCC 50983
CCAATAGCATCAGTCAGTGATGGTCAACCACACAATGCCGAAATCTGATCCATCCTCCTGCGAACTTCGCAGTGCGAAGACGATTCAATAGGTATCGCTTTTATAGCGTTCAGAATCGCTCTTGATTATCGCAGTGTACAGTACTCGGTCATACCATTCCTAGAGTACGTCTCGAGTGTCGTGTTAGGTATGTACAGTAGGGATATACTCTGTGTGCGGAAGATTATCCGTTCCGAACACACCACGCGCTTAACTCTGGACCTATCAGTCCTAGAATCGAGCACAAGTCGGTGAAAGCATTGAAATGCGGATCCACGGGCAACCACCCAAAAAGCACGACGCAGTTACGAAGATCACTAACATAGTTTATCTTGCTCAGCAAGGTTCGATAATGTTGGACACGAGTTTGATAATCCATCGGAGCTCGAGAGTTCACCCGAGTATGACGACTGACCACTAGCTGAACACAACGCAGTTGATACAGCAAATGACATACGCATTGCTCAGAATGTACATCCTCTACTTTGCTAACTGCACATCAACTTTCCCACGACTGCATTCGTGCATCCTTGAATATTGTGTAGAACAACCGCAGCGATGGACCAGATCCGCAAGGCATGCTGGATGCTGCTGAGGATCAATCCGCCTCACACGGAAGCGATCCCGGTTTGAGACTCGGACGTCGAATGTCTCAGATAGATGATCCCTACTCGAATGCCTCAGAGCTTGTCCGAACTGCCACCGGTGCGTCGCCGACTCGCTCTTCTACGTCTATTCTGTTTCTTCCTCGCCGGGTCACTTTTAGTCGCTCGAGTACTCCCTCTCGAACAAGAAGTTTCAACGGACGCAGTGTGGGAACTAGAATCGATTCGCTTGCGAAACCAGGCTTCAACATCATCGTCCTGCACTCGTGAAGTACCCTTCACAGCCAGGCCGCTAGATCCGACTCGCGCCTCACGCAATTCCGGTACAAGTCGGCGACGTCTTTCCTCACATATCACGACGGCATCATTCAAGAGTCTGCGTCCTAGCTTCGAAGCCCGATCGCCAGCTTGAATGCTAGAGAGGCAACCCCGGGCATAATCCAACCAGATATCAAAGTCGGGCCATTGTTTGTCTGATCTACGGCTCCACGGCTTGTCAGTGACGAAATGGATCGCTAACGGCGTGATGCCTGAAAGAGATGCTTACTCAGTTCTAAACCGTTACTCATGATGTTGCAGTGACCACCTCTAGTCTGAGCATGCCAGTATCGACAACAGAATGCTTCCTCCAGATGTCTCCACTTATCCTGGAAATGGAGACTGAGGAGCCACTCGTCGGGACCAGCGTTGCATTTCGGATCGCCGCACCTACGATCAATCAATGAAAGCGAATTCATTAAACTCTATGACGGCACGTAGATAGAACACCGAATCTCACAAGAAGCTCACGCGCTAACTTTGTAGCACCTCGAGGATCCGATAGCACAAGAGTGTGAAACGAGGGAATAAGATGCTCATCACTGGGAACAGTCTGTGATCTCAGTGGCCAATGCATAATCACACGAGAATGAGCTGAGAGGCCCACTGAACCGCTATACTGATGCATGCATAGAACACAGATGAGGTTACTTGAACTTGCCACAACGGGAAGTATGGTGCGCACAGCACTCAATAAATCGCAGCTGTCACAGAAATGGTTAACGACCGAAGTTTTCCCCAGCGAAAACTCTCAACTGAAGGTGAACATTCCCTCAGCTCACCTTCCAACGTATCCATCCTTTTGTGACTCCTTCTCAGCCACTCGATCGAGGCACTTTCGGAAATGCTTGGCACCAGTGGGTAGTACCATGAGGCAACCCCGCATACCATATGATAACGCCAAGGCTCTCCTCAGGGATGCTGCGGGTACTTTATCACCAGTCTTGAGAGCCCGTAAGCGACCTTCTTTACCATCCAGCTTGTTCGCTTCGTCGCTACATATACCAGAAGGCGCTGGAGCAGTCAGCACCCGCGCGAAGAGATCATCAACCACCAAAACGTCAGCGTCGACAAAGACCACTTTTTGATAGCCTAATTTATACAGATTGAACACATGCAGTTTGGTAAGGCAAGAATCGATCCAAGAATCGTAGTGGCCTCCATAGCGCTTCCACCGCTTACCCATGGGCTCAGCCAGGATGGGGTCGACCTGAATCACATTGTCGAACACACATCGAAGTGCTTCGACATCGGCCATGCTGCGGTCCACAATACAAACCAAGTGGAACGGTACAGCGCTCTTAGCACAGTGTCGCCGAACGGAATGAGCCATGACCATAGCGCCTGCTATATAGGAAACGTCACCCATGACCAGGGTAGCGACGCATACATCTGGGTGTGGCGGGGGATCGGACATAGAGGAATACTATCCCCGACGCAATGGAGACCGATGTTCAGATAACGCAGCGTCATAAAGCATATTGAGACGGAGTTCATCACGGGTCATGCGGCAGCATCCAAGTAGTTTACAACGCATCCCTCACCAGTTCCACGACAGTCATCATCTCCCGCTAGTTACTTCGGTCTACGGACCCTTTCGTTCCCACTCGGTCACGCGGAGAGTCTTCATCAGTTCCCACCGCCCAACGATAAGCGCGATTACGATACCGCGCCTAAAGCCAATACTAGGAGAGGGGACCGCGTTAGCCCACCATAATATCCTCAGCATGCGTATCAGTCGGCTCGATAATTCTATCGACGACGGCCTTCTTTGCAGCCATTGAAGTGTCCACCTCAGGCTGATAGGGAATTTGGAACGTATAGGACAGGGCGACTGGCAACTGAGTTACAGTCAGTCAACCGCTGTGTATCATATAGCACTCCAACTCGGGTCGGACCTACTCGGGTGAGAGGACTTGGATCCCAAGGAGGGTGAGTGTGCGCCTCAGGTTTAAATAGGCCCGGCTTGGTCTGAGCGTGGCCAGGATACTGAGATGAACTGTGAGCGATGGCTTTCCCTGTTGCCTCCACCGGTCGTGGCAATGGAGGCGCCTGTCATGATGCGCATCAAGGAGGGACTGAGAGCCCCTATTAGTTCCACCTGCCGAGACTCTATAGATCGGCTTTCTCTTGGCACGATGTCTCCGCTTACATCGAGAACCTGGATCAACGAGCATGTTTCTAGCAGCAACATAGAGTATATCCAATGGAAAGTACCCTCAGCTCGCCGCGATGCTCTCGCCGCATACGGGCTCTTCATATGCCCCGACCCTACTACAGACGCATCGATCAAAAAGTAGCTGTTTCTCATTTCACACCTTGTTTCTTCGGCGAAGCTTCGTGACTGATCTTTCGCTGTCCTTTTGTCTTGGACTGCCGCTTGACCTTCCCCTTCTCTGGCGGGCTGGAACTCCGCAGTGCTCCCAATCGCTGCTGGGGTCCGCTCTTATCACGGGTGACATCTGAGGTTGTCACTCACGAAACACTGTGGTCCGCGAGCCCACCCGGGAGGATCTCGTTCCTTCCCCACTGCTCACGTGAATCGCCGGGAGGATGACGAAGGCTTTCTGCAGACATGAACGGCGCCGTCGTACCCTCAATGTGGCGCACACCGATAGATGACGAAGCTCTTCCGTCCGCCATATCTAGCAGGAACTCGCCGGAACACGTATGAGAAAGATTCTCAAAACATTACGTATGGCAGAGACATCGCGTACGTTGCTAGAGGAGTGATCCGCACCTCCTATAAGCATGAACGATGTAGCCGTATCTTCCCGGGAGCTCTTCAGCAGCGCTCGTTCATCCGTTCCAACTAATCGAAGTTCGTCTGAACTTGTATCACAAGGAGCCTCAAGAGATTACCCTCCGCGACAGGGACCGCACGTGGATTGCCAGAGGCATGATCCACCCCTTCCGAACGCATGAGCGATGCAGCCGTATCTCCGACAGAGCGCACGCCAGTGGATAACGGAGGTCTCCCATCCGCTACAACTAGCAAAATCCGTAGGAACAAGTATTAAGATTCTCAGAACATTACCCCGCACTGCAGATAGATCGTCAGATGCAGGATCCGCACCTTCTGTAGGCATGAACCGTGCGGATGAATCGTCGATGGAGCGTTCGTCAAGCGGTAGCGGAGGTCGTTTATCCGTTTCGACTAGCCAGAGTTCGTCGGATCGCATATCGAAAGGAGTCTCAGAACATTACCCTCCCCGACTGGGACCTCCGGTAAATCACCAGAGGCATGATTCGCACCTACTGCCGATGAGTATGATGCAGTCATATCTTCACTGGAGCGCATGCCAGCCGATAACAGAGCTCTTTCATCCGTTCCAGCTAACAAAAAATGCGTCAGGATGTGTATCGAAAAGATCCTCAGAACATTACCCACACGAGCGGAGACCTCCCGTCGATCACCAGAGGGATGACTCGCACCTTCTGTAGAC
>NW_003206607.1:47813-49812 GCF_000006405.1 Perkinsus marinus ATCC 50983
GAGCCGCATCGTCAGTACAGCGCACACCGGGCGGTAACGAAGCTCTTCCACCCGATCCAGCTAGCAAAAATTCGTCAGAACGCGTATCGAAAGGAGCTTCTAACCATACGTTGCACGGCAGGGACATCATACAGATCGCCAGAGGCATGGCCCACACCTTCTGTAGGAATGAACGGTGTGGCCGTATCGCCAATGGAGCGCGAGTCAATAGCTAACGGAGCTCTTCCATCCGTTCCAACTAGCAATAATTCGTTGGGACGGGTATCGAAAAGAGTCTCATTACCCTCCACAACAGCGACGGTATCTCCAATGGGGCGCACGCTGATATTCGACGGAGGTCGTCGTTCCTCTCCAACTAACAATGATTTGCATGTCGAAAAGAGCCTCAGACTTACCATTCCTGGCAGGGAGTTCATGTAGTCTCCCAGAGGAATGATCTGCATCGTGGATAGCAGTGGACGCTGCGACCATAGCTCCACTAGAGCTCGAGCCATTCGATGATGGAGCTCCTCTATCCGGGCCAACTACCGAAAATTCACCAGGGTGCATTCCGGAAAGAGACCGGAAAGAGACCCAACTCGTTACTCTCCGCGGCCTCGGTACTTCCCTTCGTAACAGATTCTTGCCCATCGGTTGATGATACGGTAACGTCCATCTCGAGGAGCGAGAGTAGGCCACTATACAACTCTCTCGTTTACCTTAGGCTTCCCTTCTCTAGCTGCAAGCTCACGTAAACGAGGTTCAAGCATAGCGAAGACCGAATCCAGGGCTTGGCGGTACTTGTTCACCCTGAAGCCACGAGTCAAGACGCTTGACAGTCAGACAAGTGCCCGAATCAGCCTAGGGCTGTGATAGCCGTGCTAATGTGGTATCCTTCCATTCTGCACTCACGTCCACTGTAAAGACTCTTTATTCAGCATCCACATGAGTACGTCGTCTGCATGACTATCTGTGTGCTGGAAACCGTCTCTGAGAGGCTCGCATTAATATCAATGGCGCACTGGGACGGACGAATGGGGCCCCTATGCCCGAGGATGAGGAATCCACATACACTAGTGACGACAGAAATTTGGCCCGTAGGTTAACATGAGTCCACCATATTTGCGAATAAGGAATAAGGTTCATCTACCCGTGCTTTAGCGGGCATATCGGCCCCACTTGCCAGATAAATTTCTGAATGATATACTCTATAGTGGGCATATCGGCCCCACTTGCCAGATAGATTTCTGAATGGTATACTCTGTAGTGGGCATACCGGCCCCACTTGCCAGATAGATTTCTGAATGGTATACTCTGCAGTGGGCATACCGGCCCCATTTGCCAGATAGATTTCTGAATGGTATACTCTATAGTGGGCATACCGGCCCCGTTTGCCAGATAGATTTCTGACTGATATACTCTGTAGGGGGCATACCGGCCCCATTTGCCAGATATATTTCTGACTGATATACTCTGTAGTGGGCATATCGGCCCCATTTGCCAGATATATTTCTGACTGATATACTCTGTAGTGGGCATATCGGCCCCATTTGCCAGATATATTTCTGACTGATATACTCTGTAGTGGGCATATCGGCCCCATTTGCTAAATAGACTCCTTTATCATTAATACTCACAGAAAGCGCTTAAGAGTGAACTTTCTCCTCCTCAGAGGATTTCCCTGATGTGACGAATCTACGTCGAGCCCAGCATCGGTCAGCTCGTCGATAGGATTGAATCCACGACAAACGACGTAGATCCCTACACGAAGGCGCTCTTAAGGCTGTCAAAGTTTTCATAGTTACCGAGGTTGGTGGTGTCGTCCTCGTCCACCTCAATGCTGACTTCAGTGAAATAGTCAGTGAAGTGTCGAAGTAGGAAAAAGAATGTTGGATGATGAACGACGCCATACCACTGCATTACCTATGCCAGCAGCTCCAACGCCTCGGGAGCTTTCAAGACTCACCAAAGTCCCCCCTCTCGCAAGATGCTTCAACATCAAAGAAAGCTGTATGGTCAG
>NW_003206607.1:49912-58889 GCF_000006405.1 Perkinsus marinus ATCC 50983
TTCGGAGTATCCGGGTGGCGCAGTTGGATCGGCAGCTTCCCCTTCCAATGGAATGGAGAGGCACGGCACTGCGCTGGATACCATAGCACATTCGAGTCACGAAAGAAGAGGCTACCAGTGTCGTAATCGCGTGGGTCGAATTCGTCCTGGAGAGGGCATCCAGAAGCGGCCACCAACATCGTAACGAGGGCGAAATGACCTTCAATAGCAGCCAAGCTACAGGACGTTCTAGCTGATACTGTGGTTGAGCGCGCGCTTGGAGATGGATCTTCGTCTAGGCAACAATCATTGCCCTATGGTATTGTTTCTCTCGATCGAGCCTGTACTACGTTCTGCATCGAAGATTGCATGCTCAACGACTTCCCATGTCTTAGCGAGAAGGGAGTCCCGCAGGTCCCCGTCGGTCAACATTGAGTCACCTGCGATGAACTCTGTAGAGTTTCCTCCGATCAAACGTGACGGATGGAATGCGCTTGGACCGAGACACTCACCCCAGAGCAGGAGGGCTCTCGCTCGCTCAGTAGGAGGCCGTGCCCATTCTCGACTCGAATAAAAATCGTGAGCGTATCTGGCCAGAGGACCAATGAATACGAGTTAACGAGCACCAACAAAATGAATCGATCCCACTCGTAGAGATAGGCGCACGAACAGCCCGCCAATCCTTCTCGAGATAACGCTCGACCCTTCACCTGGAGCGTTGAATGAGGTTAGAGTTAAATACTGCAGGCCAATCCTCTACTAGCTCAGTGACGTCTTTGTATACGCGGAAGTAACTAAGCGAGGGAAGAGCGTTGCCTTCGATGCTGAATAAGCTGGATATGACATACGTCGCGGCATCATTGCTGCCTTCTATAAGGACCACCTCAGTGGTTGACATAATGCTGTCAGCTCCAAGAAGGTGATCTTCCGCTGTATTATCGCACAAATTCGGGAGAGGGTCCGGCCAGAGGAAGCCTCTGTTGACTGTAAGGAGTCCAGCTTCCGACTGAGAGCACTCTGAATAACGCATGGTGACGACGACAAAGAACGGCACTCTGTTACGACTAAGACTCCCGTGATCCCTACCATTGTAGAAGCTTGTATGGCCCGAAACGTGACCTTCATGTCCTCTATGGCTGAATCTATTGATCGTAATCGATCGCCACTCCTAGTGCCTGAAAAAAGGCCTTTCGCAACAGCCTTTCATCAAGGACGAGAAGTGCTGTAGACCGAGCGATTCGACCGGGACTAGATTTGGTATGCCTCAGACCTGAGAGTTTCACTAGGATGCTAGGACAAGAAGAAGGTCCCTCTCCCACGAGAACGTCTGAATGGACTTCGAGGAGCAATCCGAATCGAAGTCTAGCTCACAGGCGAAACTGTACCTCCTTTTCGAGAAGTGGTTCGCCGCTTATCGGTACTATACTGCATTGGCCTCGGAAGGTCGCTGATAGATCATATGACAAGATCCTTGAACAACTACGGAGGTAAGCGAGCAAGACTAGACCTTTAGATGGGAGCTCCTGATCCTATGGACAACCTTCTTCGACGACAGAGCACAGACAGAGTGTAACCGAACGATGCATATGTTCCCGTAGAAGTGGGACCCACAACTGCAGAAAAAGGTTGTGTCATGGTCACCAGCCTACGAAACACTTCACGTGTTGCGCCCATTGCTACGTTCCTTGTCCAAGTGACTATATATACGTCTGACATGGTGGGTCACACGAGTCACGAGTGGAACGCTTATCAACTGTAATCAGTAAAACATACTGACACGCAGAGTCCACGACGATATGAGCGAAAGGGTATTGAATAACAAGAACTAGCAGCACCACAACGGTTATGTTGCACTATGGTCGCCGTGGTGGCTGATTACCGGGCGAGCGCTACTTACGACGCGCAACTAATGTTGAGAAGAAGTAGGCAAAATTCATCTTCTAAAGAGATGGGCTAAGGAGAGTATCGGTCAATGTAATGATTAGCGCTTGTATCAGATGCGTATGAGTTTCTCTAACTAAAAATGAGTTCCAATAACTTTCCGCAGTTTGCTTGCCTGTTAACTTTTAATGCCCCTCATTGCCGTTCCTACCTCGAAGAGGAGATCAGCGGCAGGTAGTTGAAGTATTTGATGGACTCATTTCTTGTCCACGAAAGAGTCCTCGCGCCTTTTCAGGGTTTTTCTTCAAGTGCCTGTTGGTATTTGGAGCAGTGGCGGCGTGCTTGTCTTGGACGATCTCATCTCTAACCACCTCGTTGAAGGTAGTAGTCCTCCCTTGCTTCGTGCAGCTCATGTGTTGTGCTTCTACAGGGCTCTACCAGTTCCCACCCATCGTTCCTATCAAGTCAATCAGTGCCCCGCTTGGTGGCACCCTCGCCGCTGGCCTCCATCACTGATATGCATGCTGAGATGGAGACCGAGGAGGAGGAGGAGGTTAGATGGCAGTGAGATGCGTTGCAGCTTGGATTCATCTCGTCTACAGGAAGAAGTCTCCTCGTGGGTCTACGTCACTGAGGTCGTGGTGGTGATAGTCCTCTCATTGCTGTTCGAATACGTAAGCAATCGGGCATCTTTGGGAGCATCGACCTTCTCGGCAGATCCAAGAGAGAATCAGAGAGAAGCTCGAGGAGGAGGGGAAGACTACTTTGGTGCGGATGATGGATACTCTCTTCCGGGAAATCATGATCCTTGGGTTCATCGGCCTGTTTGTCTTCATATGTAAGCGCACCAATAGCAGTAGCAGGTGATTGATCTGTGCGGCTCGTAAGGTACAAAGACGGGATTAGCCAAGGAGATAAGCAAGGCTGTAAGCTGGGTTGCTTTCCGAAGAGTTCGTCACCATGTGCACGTCATGCGAACAGGTCGTTGGTGAGGCGGCGAAGGAGGGAGGAGAGGATCCTCTTGCGGAGAGCTTCGAGTCAATTCATATGATAATCTTCTGTGTAAGTTAGGGACTTCAGATAACGAGTAGTGTGATGGACACCCTCAGGTGATGGTAGTCTTCATATTCCAGTGCATTACTTTGATGCTGGGTGCAGAGCGCATCACTAGGAGGTGGGACGTGTGGGAGCAGATGCCCGAGACAGGTCGGGAGAAGCACGCTGATCCCCGTCATAACTCCCTAGAGTAACTCTATCATCGCGGAGGCGTTCGCTGATCCATCCTGGCATCAGGCGTAGACTAGTCGAAAGAGGCTTCCTTGATGAGGAGGGGAACGAGAAGTCACCGTTGAAGTTCTCGGAGAACTGGGTAGCTTGGGTGTTGACCTCATATGTATCGCGTTTGTGTGTCAAGACGAGTATCTATTTTAAACGAATATCCATCGCGCTTCTTGTAATAGTAACCCATCCGCTTCCAATCGATGGGGGTAGCAAACCGAACACGCCAGACAAGTAGATGAAGGAGTTGTGTCGGTTTCGCACTGTCAAGTTCGACTGTATGTTCGGGGTCTCCTGAGCAGGAATATCCTTTCGGCGGTATAAGGTCGCTGTCGTTGTCGCTGAAGTTGAGGATGGGCAACTTGTGTGGTTTTTTCAGTACTCCTATGTTGTTCCTGATGAGCTACGTGATATTGTCATTTGGAGGCTTCTGCGTCATGAGTTCCTCTTCCCTTCACATCGTCGAGAACAGCAGAAACTGGCCTTGGCTTCACAGGTGGGAGTGGCGACAGTCCCATGCAGTGTCGTGTGGTGAGCGCCTGGCCAGGTGCCAGAGGTTCGAGACCCCATCGTTTTCGACTTTGAGAGGTATTTGACGGAAAAGCTTGGAGAGGGCTTTGTAGGGAGAGGGGGGGATCTTGGAGGATATGAGGCTCTCTGATCAGGTCGAACTGGTAGAAGTTGATTTGGCTACGTGGGTCGTCGCTGTTCTCTTCACACCTTGTATTGCGTGGGTGAGAATGTTGATAATGTTGTGTACTCTTTCGATCTAGGTAACTCTGTGTTCTCGTAGATACTGTCCTATGCCACTTCAATACGTATTGCTATGATTTGTGGTTTCTCGTGGTTATTGCTGTTAGCTATGTTCACCTTCTACGTAAGTATTGGTTCTCCTCCTCTCAAGAGGTATCCACCGTCAGGTTCATATAAGCAACGTTATGATGGCTCTCTCCCCGGTGGTCCCTTCGAGAGCAGTCGTGCTCTTGCAGATGCTCTCTGGTACACTTCAAGGCGATTGTCGTGTATGTCATTTTTCCCCTGTGTTCGGTTAGGCACATCCCTGGCAGCATTTCAGAGAAGTTATCGGTCTTCTCCTGATCGAGCTTCCACTAAGCGCCCCTCTGACAGTGAATCACCGGCTTGCGTAATGTGTGGTTTTTCGAAGGTCTTGGGGATGGACTTTTTGTGTAGTCGTCTGAGGAGGAGGATCTCACTGAGCCGCTACTACACGCTAAGTCAAGTGAGGTTACGGTGGTGTTTGTAGTGTGGTTATATGCAGTGCTCAGGAATGTTCTCGTGGGTGCCAAGGTTCCGCCAGCAAGAGGAATACTTCCGACCGCTGCATCAGAGAAGCACTGTGATGAAGATCATCTGTCAGCACAGGCATAGGGTAGGTTGATGGCAACGGTTGGTTACATACTGACTCGAAACAATGACTCATCTCTCGTAATTTCTCTGCAATTAATGTGTATTTTTTATCGTATCGTTATGACTGAGCTAGTAAGGGGAGTATGCAAGTGATCCAACTATCATCGGAAGGGGATCATCGATATGCGCGTTGCAGGAACTATGAGGGATGGGCGTTGCTTGCCGATCACCCTGTATGAGGATGTGGTAGGGAGTGGTTGGTTGTAACACCTCTGTAGTTCGAACTAGAGGCTGGGGTATTCTACGGCTATGGAGGTTTTGCGATTGGGGAACTTGACAATGATTATAAGAATACTTAGTTGGTATGTTGGTCTCTCTGGGGGGCGGCAAGAAGGTCGCAGTGGGGGCGCATTGCCCTTGTTAGGTTCCTAATGCACAGGAGCGTCTGATGTGGTTCGAGGAGTATTCGTTGGATATCTTTGCTCACATGCTAGAGATGATGATGTTCTTCCAAGCTGTTCTTACAGCAACTCTCATCGTGAGTTCTCCGCACCTTGTGGAGGAAGTCTCGACATGTGTTGCAGGTGCTTATCGTTGTTGGAGGCCCCTCTCAGTGGTCGGTCGTATCCTGGGTGTTTTACGTCCTATCGTTGGTGGAATGGGCGGTGATGACGAGATACTTGGTAAGTGTTGGTCATGTCTGTGGTGCTGCTAGTGTGACCGTTTCAAGGTACCTCACGCTATGAGTAGGCTCACCTTGGTGACGAGCATCGAGTATCTCAAAGATCCTCAGCTGATAGAGAAGGTAATAGCAATGAACACAATTTGTTTATCAATACGATGAGGCGTGTCTTATGTATTTCTATTTATTTCCGTATCGAATTGTCAGCGAATTTCGGTCGCTCGAGATGTGAGAAGTTTGACATAGAGTTTCGCTAGCCTATGGATCCATGGTTGATCCGAACATGTCACTGGAAGATTATTATCGAGGCGTGGAACTGGTGGGGAGATTGTGACGTATTAGTGACGTTTTGTGCTTAGGTTACTTTTGATGTTAAACGAGAACGACTATCGCAAGCGCTGAAGGTCCTTTCTGTGGTAAAGCTAGAGGGTAAAGCTCGACGTCTTGCCGCTGAAGGGGCAGATACCATCTCTGATGAGGAGTAGGTCGGTGGTGAGGTCACGTGTTGGATCACTCGGGCTCACTGTGGTAGGTATGAGGCTGCGCTGGCTACGTACAAGTCGCTGTCAGAGGAGGCCAAGGAGAAGGTCGAGTCGACCTTTGAGAGCTTTGATGCTGACCTCAGTGGAACTGTCGACTGTCAGGAGATGGAGGAGGTGCTAGTGTGATGGCTCGTGTTGGGGTGGTAGAGGTCATGGCTCAGGTTATGGCAGCCATGGGAGTGGTCCCGGGAACGGAGGCGAGCAAGTCGGCGTGTGCCCTCCTCAAGATGGTTGATAAGGACGGGTCTGGACAGTTGGACGAGGAAGAATTCAAGGTGTGGTATGTCGTTGGGGAGCGGTTGGTGGGAGGTCTTTGGTAGGTACTGATGGTGCTGGCTTTGGTGAAGCCGAGTGAGGAGGAGGAGGCTGAGGACCTCAGAGCCTTCTTTCGCCAGATTGACGTGGACTACAGTGGTGGGTTATTCTTGCCGTGGTTGGTGGGAGGCCTTTGCAAGGTTCGGTATCCCTGAGTGAGTTGGCTGAGGCATTTTCCCAATTGGGTGTACCTATGAACAGTGAAGAGGTCGGGCGTTTGGTGTAGGCGGCTGTATTGTCGTGACGGGTCTTGAGGTTGTTCATGTTGGAGGTATGAATGCTTCGGCCAAGTCAGGACGGAGCTTGGTGAGGTTGAATTTGTGAAGTGGATGCGTTTCCTTGAACATATGGGTGATAAGAAGGAGCATTCAGGTGAGTTGTGGCGGCTGGGAATTGTTTGATTACGGGCTGGGTTTAGGGGTGGCCACGGCTGGCGGAGGAAAGAATGCTCAAGAGGCGACTCCTTGACTGGCTCTATAGATTCGTCTGTTGATGAAGGCTCTGATCTGTAAAAGGAGTGGTACTCATGTGTCTAAGTGCTTTTTGTTATCGTTTTAATTCTAAGCGACTATGTACTGAACGTGTTTCTCGTTGACTGTCTCCTCTTTTGTGTTATTGTTCGCGAGTTATGAATGTGACAACACCTTCGTTGGAGGCATGTTGGGAGGGGGGACACGTAACACAAAATTACTTGTAGATGACCATGCTAGATGTGGGTGGTTGAATATGGTGTGGTATGTAGTCGTTTTAGCATGAGCCTTGGCTGGAGGTTAGATGAGGAAGCGTCATATAGGAGGGTCGTAGTTACCAATACAGTCGACCCATTCATTGGAATTATTAGGATTTAGGTCCTAATCTAGGAAGAGGTATTTAATTATTTTGAAGCGGCGAGATTTTGGTAGTGGCATCAGTTCTTTATGCTGCTGGTTGTGGTTTATTCGTGTTGCATCTGTCGTGACAATGCTCGGGCTTTACATGGTCGTTCGTAGAGGGCGTGTGATGTGGAAGTAAGCATCGCTCCGCCTGGCGTCGCTAGGCTTTGGGAGATTCGTCGCGTTCCAGTATACTAGCGAAGCTGTGGGAGGTTGTCTACTATGGCTCTTGTTGGTTGAGGTGGAATGACGATTTCGTAGTGGAGTGGTATTGTTGTAGTTTGTTCGTATTCATTTATATCAACACCATCATGACCTCTTCGGCTGAGGAGCTTTTTTCGAAGGTTGGCGTACGCGTCCCCTATACGTTGTTGCCTGCTGAAAAAGTAGACAAGACGAAATGGGCGGTTATTGCTTGTGATCAGTAAGGCGTGTTACTGGATGCTCCCTCCTTTAGCAGCTCCTATTAGGTATACCAGTGAGCCTGACTACTGGGAGCGTGTGGAACAGTTTGTGGGGAGCGAGCCTAGCACTCTGCGTTTGATGTTCCCTGAGGTCTATCTCGAGAAAGGCCACGATGAGGAGGTAAGCCCAGTGGGGGTCCCCGTTGCGCAAATGCTGTGTGGTAGATACTGAAGAGCATCTCTGACCATATGGCCAAGTACACGGCGGAAGGTGTGCTGGTGAAGCCTGAGAAGCCTGGTATGGTTGTTCTCCAACGAACGACCAAGACTGGATCTAAGCGCATTGGTTTGGTCACTGCTGTGGATTTGGAGATGTATGATTATTCTGTCGGAAGTCAGAGCAAGATCCGTCCTACGGAGGCCACCATTGAGTCGAGAATTCTCCCGCGTTTGAGTGAGTTGTTGTCACTAGTGTGTTAACTATGTCATGTTTGTCATTGTTAGATGTGCGTCGAAACGCTCCTGTGGAGTTGCCGCATATTATGGTCCTCATCGACGATCCGGAAAAGACCGTTTTGGAGCCACTTTTCGCTAAGAGGGACGAGCTGAAGCAGGTGTATGACTTTGACCTTATGGAGAACGGTGGTCATCTGTCTGGCTGGTGGGTTGACGGCGAGAGCTCTCAAAGTGCTGAAGTGGCCAAGGCCCTCAATGTCATTGCTGAGCCTGAGCGCTTCCACAAGCTGTATGATGCTTCTGCTGATAAGAAGCCGCTCATCTTCGCAGTTGGTGATGGAAATCACTCCTTGGCTACTGCTAGGGCCTACTGGCAGGAGGTCAAGGCGACTCTGAGTGACCCTGAGGAGATCGCTACGCACCCTGCGAGGTTCGCCTTGGTTGAGATTGAGAACATCCATGATGATGGTCTGGCGTTTGAGGCTATTCATAGGCTTATATTCGACGCTAACGGTGGTAGTAGGAAGTTCATCACGGAGATGACAGAGTTTTTGGAGAAGGAGGGTTGTGGCCCAGTCACTGTGAGCGAGACTGAGGAGGACTTTAAGAAGGCAGTGAAGGGCGAGGTTGCTGGTCATAGCTTTGGGTACATGGTAGACGGTGTGAAGGGTGGTGTTTTTGTTGCCAACCCGAAGAAGGTTTTGGATGTTGCTACTGTTATGGACTTTGTGGATCCTTATATGAAGAATAATGAAGCTAAAGGAACTAAGATTGATTATGTTCATGGTTTGACAGCTATTGAAAGGTGAGCTTTAGGGTGTGATTTGGGCGAAGAGTGGTATGGGAAATCTGCACGCATGCACATACGAGCCGTGATTATGCTGTTGTTTATTAGGTACTGCACTGCTGGTATGCCCAACGTTGGTATTGTGCTTCCTGATATGCACAAGTCGGATCTCTTCAAGACTGTTGTGCACGATGGTGCTCTTCCTCGGAAGACCTTCAGCATGGGCGAGGCCGACGAGAAGCGTTTTTACTACGAATGCAGGAGGATTCAAAAGGACTAACCACAACTCGGACCTGAGTGTCGTTTTAGGATAATCTATTTATACCATTGTTCTTTACTCTATATGTCGGTTGCAACTATGTCTACCTTGCATCGGGGGTCTAGCATATCGTTAGCACCAATCATTGTTGCTG
>NW_003206607.1:58989-61009 GCF_000006405.1 Perkinsus marinus ATCC 50983
TATGAAGCTATACGAAAATTGTTCTCATAAGCGATGCGATTTCACTCGTCGAATTTGAGATTGAGGTGTAGAAATGAGCCTAATGCGTAGGGATCTCCTATACAACGATCCCTGAACAGGGATTGAGCGAGGATCATCTAGGACTGAAATAATCGGGGGTCTTGTTTTCTACCTTTTTCCCGGGATCGTGCTTTTTCTCCTATGTCATTAAATACTCAGAGTATGGTAGGGGCATTGCAGTTGAGCGGCCATCGTAGCCTATCAGAGACTGTTTTTCTAGCTACCGCTTCATCGCTCTGAGCTCAGGTGCGCGGAACTGTCTCATGGATAACCCGGAGAATCATGTTATTGACGGCGTTCGTGTCGATGTTAAGAAGGCACAGCCGAGAAATCAGTCTCCTCATTCAGCGGGACAGTCTCCTGCATCTTACCCCCCTCCCCCGCCTCCCAATGAAGAGCAGCAGATGGCAGGAAGCAGCCCTGGGTGAGTGGATGCGAAATTAGAGCCCTGAAGCCCTAGAGATGGTCTTCATGGAAATAAGTTCGCCGGTGACACGAGTTTCGTCCTCGTCATTGACGGAATTATCTCGCGTCGTCTAGAAGAGGACGAAGTGGGGGAATTTTTGACCTTATACATCTGGACGTTTAGAAGCGAATCGTGCCCCAATTGGATCTACATGAGGATCCATCGGTTATGGATACTTATGGATGATCTGAGCTCAGGCTTATGGACAATGAGCCCGAGCTCAGATCACGTATGTATGACGTTGATGCTATCGACTGATCTGACCCATGGACCGTAGCTTATTGAGAGCTCTCGATCGCACGGTGGATTAGAAGTGAAATATTCGCTCAGTTTGCAATAGCCACTTCGTAGAATTGAGAAGGCAACTGAATAGTGCCGCACTATCAGTGTCGGGAGGTATGGATATGTGTTGTCCGTGTTAGGGGATATTATCAAGCCCGTGGAGGGCCGCCTCTCCCCTACTCTAGCTTTGATGGAGCTACGGCTGGTGGTGGGCAACATGGCAGCATGACGCGCTACAGCCCTGTCTATTCTGGTGGTCCTCAAAGAGCTTCGCCGGCTCAATCGTATGGAGGGGCATCTGGCGGAAGAGGCTATGGATACTCGCAACCATACTGATCAAGCACTCGTAACGTATCGCATTTCCAGTTTGATCTGATTATCGACTATTGCGTTGTCATCGCTGTACATTCGTCGCTCGTGCTGCTTTGGAAGGAAATCATCGGGGTTGTACTTGGGAAGGTTCTTACATGATTTTCGACACGATTCCTACGCTGGCTCACTTGCTGGTGCTCGTTCTTATTGTTTGTGGCGCCGTTGCCTCGTCCGCCTCGTCCTCCTCACTTGTGCTTCCGTCATCGTGCTGCTGCGTGCTTGCACACGTGTTAACAGGATATGTGACGCAGCAGATCTCGCTCGCCTCAAATCAATGGAATCAGCTTATGATTAATCTTAATTAAGCGTGGATTAAGATCTCCGATCATCATACATGGGCCACAATCTTGGATACTTGGTTTCGTTCAGTGGGGAACATACCATCACTGATTTCAAATCAGTGATTTGGCTGGATTTGAGTGAAGATTCCCTTCAGAGGAGTCATTGTCGTGGTAGAAGGGTAAAAGTTCCCGGCTCACGTCCGCCACCTCGCATATAGGAAAAGGACTCGTCGTCGTCCCGAATCGATCTCAACTATGGGGATTGTCTGGTTGGAGTGTCTTCTCCCCGACTGATCGATTCGCGACACGAGCTCTTCTTCAATGTTAGGCAAGGTCGCGGACGGAGGCTGGGGGTTCCAGCACTCGATACACTCCGTGTATTGAGGGAAGATCCGAGATAGTCCGCGGCGGGGAAGGGTTATGCCGCGTAACTTATGCGTGTGTGTGCGGGGCACGTTATGTGAATCGCCACACATGACCGTTGTATTCATTGCAGATAGTTGGTGGGAAAAGATCATTTCTGCTATTACGTGTCTTGTACCGCTCACAGCTTGTGACT
>NW_003206607.1:61109-70978 GCF_000006405.1 Perkinsus marinus ATCC 50983
ACCCGGCGAGGGGGAGTTGACTGTTGAATATGTCGGGACACTCAATGACCAAATGGCAGGCTTCTACCGATCTGGGTAGCTCTCTTCCTCCGTGATGCCTCATTGAGTAACTGCCTTGTAGATACGTTGATCAGTTTGGTAAGAAGCAATACATGTTGAGCACCCAGATGGAATCTATCGATGCTAGGAGAGCATTCCCGTGCATAGATGAACCCAATCGCAAGGCCGTGTTCCGAATCACCATCACCACTGATGCCGGCTTACAGGTTCTTTCCTTCCTAGGGTATTTCTGGAACATTTGGCTTAGCAGGTTCTCTCGAATATGCCGGAGGCGTCCCGCACTGTATTCAACGCTGGCTCGAATGAGAAGCCTGTGTCCTACCAGACGGTGGAGTTCATGCCATCTCCTAAGATGAGCTCATACTTGGTGGCCTTTTGCGTCGGACAATTCGAGTTCCTCCAAGACACCACAGATAAGGGAACACTGGTACGTACATGCACCAGCTGCTCAATATTAGAGGTTTGTGCTCACGTTATTAACATATGGTTATGCTCTGTGGATTCTGATACGTCAAAATTATTATTAGTACGAAGCTTAGCACCAGGGCTCCTCACATGGGAGCGATACCTTACTGTCGTTCCTAGAGCGTCGTTACGAGGCATTATGCCTCGGAATCCTAAGAACATCCTATGCCTCAGGCATAGGATGTTCGTGGCGATTCTGATGGGACTGCGTTGGGAGGTGATTGTATCTACACGGCCTTACTAGGTACGTGTATTGTGTACACCCGGGAAGCAGTCGCAGTGTGGATATGCCTTGGAGGTTGCCACAAGGGTCCTGACTTGGTAGTAGCAGAGAGTATTGATACCCTCGTACTATTGGTGATGTAGGTATGAAGGCTTCTTTGGTATTCCCTATCCCTTGCCGAAACTTGATCTTATAGCTGTTCCCGACTTCGCCATGGGTGCCATGGAGAACTGGGGTCTGGTCACATACAGAGAGATCGATCTCTTGTGCGATCCCGAGAAGGTAGCGAGGCTGTCTGCCGGTAAGAAGGAGTATTCATCCATGACAGCTTTCTACCAAGCGTCGCGCGCGCATCACTTCCACTGTTACCCACGAGTTGGCGCATCAGTGGTTCGGCAATCTTGTGACCATGGACTGGTGGGACGGCATCTGGCTCAATGAGAGCTTCGCGTCCTTCATGGAGAATCTCAGCGCTGATGCCCTCTACCCTGAGCTTGGGATGTGGAACACGTATAAAAGCGAGGGTGGCGAGTCCGGCCCTGATCGATGCATCTGCAGGTACATACACCAGTTCTTCGAGGGTGGCCTCCAGCTAGATGGGCTACGTTCTAGCCATCCCATTGTTGTACCTATCTACCATGCTGAGGAGGTCGATCAGGTAGTGTAAGGGTTAGCAGTATCAGTCCTCGAGGCATGGCTACTCTTAGGTGTTCGACCAAATATCCTATGAGAAGGGATCTGCAGTTGTAAGGCAGCTGTGGGCTGTCCTCGGAGCTGAGAAGTTCCAGGAGGGCGTCCGTCGATACATGCATGCTCACGAGTATGGCAATTCTGTAACGGAGGACTTATGGGACGCCTTGGAGAAGGTAGTTGATAATTCAATTGTCGTAGTGGAGGTTGACTTTGAGCTCGATATGGGTATGTTATACGGTGTTCCTTACTCATACGGCTTTTCCTCCAATATATATGTTGTGGATCAGCTTCTCGATTTCAGGTATCGGGCCAACCCGTGAAGGAGATGATGGATTCATGGACCGACCAGATGGGCTACCCTGTATTGGAGGTCGGCCCTCGTGACTCCAATGGTAACTGTAGAGTCTCACAAAGTTGGTTCCTATCTGATGGCTCGGTGAAGGAAGGGGATGAGAAAAAGAAGTGGGTGGTGCCGATCCTCGTTGGTGATGATAAGACGCCATCGGGGGAGATGGGCAGACTCACTATGATGCGTGAGAAGTCTGAGACCATCAATGTCGGTAACGGCAAATGGGCCCTCCTCAACTACGGTGCGTGGGTGCCCTATAGGGTCCATTATACTTCTGCTGAGGAATATGCTAAGATTCTATCCGGGGTCACTGACATGAGCATCCCAGTCCCGAACAGAGTCAACCTCTTGGGCGATATTTTCGCCCTCACCAAAGCCGGACGAGTTAGTCCTGAAGATGCTCCTCGAGTCTTGAAGGCGTACAGGAACGAAGTCGATGCCGACGTTTGGGATGCTCTTTCCAACCTCCTCGGTGGTCTGTCCACTATCTGTACCGGTCTGGGCCGGACTGCCGAGTTGGACAAGTTGGTGTCGGGTATGATAACTCCTCTGTTAGGGAAGGTGGGATGGGAAAGGAAGGCCGGGGAGACCCCAAAGGACCGTCAACTTCGGACTTGTCTGGCCGGCCTGGCCTCCCAGCACTGCTCGTCCGATGCGTCCCTCGCCGCTAAATGCGCTGAGATGACCCGTGGCTTCCTCGAGGACGCCGACTCTCTCGCTGAGGACGTCAGGGTGCCGGTCTTCCGACTGGCCTTGGCCGGCAGCGAGTCTTCAGTTGGGGAGGAGTTGTGGAAGGAGCTCATCAAAACGGCAGAGAAATATGAGACCCCCCAAGGGTGTAGGATGGACATCTATCTCAGCCTCGGGTATATCGCCAGCCCGGCCCTCAAGAAGCGCACTCTGGACATGTGCCTTACCAACTTCATCAAGCCACAAGACTTCTTCTACCCCATGGGGAGTGTTCGTATATCCACCCAAGATGCTGCTGAAATGACTTGGAAGTGGCTGTTGGACAACATCAAGGCTTGTCAAGCCCGTGTCGCCACCGCCAGCTCCTCTCTGCTAGCTGGTGTGATACTCAACTGCACTAGGCGCGGCTTTACGTATGAGATGGCGGACAGTGTTGAGAAGTTCGCCAAAGACAATGAGCTCACTTCGGTAAGTAACTCGTCATCTTAGTGGGATAATTGATGGAGCTGACTTATCGTTTTAGATCTCTCGGACCATCTCCCAAATCGCCGAGAATATCCGCTCTAATGCCACCATGGTAGAAAGAGCTAAGAAGAGCGCTACAGCTACTGCAGAATTCTGGACAGATCTGTGATGCTGCTGAGTTGGTCTTTCTCAGAGGCACTATAGGAAAGTTGAATTGTTGCTTTCCAGAGTGATGGACTCGTCTCTGATTACAGTTAACTGTGCGTCAGTGAATACACCTTGTGCTACCAAGTTTCTCAAGTGAACAATACCTTGGACTCGAGTTGGTCGCTATGATAGGGGAGACGAGAAGGAGGAGGAGGAGAGTTTCGTTTTTAGGAGGTTGTTTGATAATGTCAGTCTTGACTAGCCGAAACGTGTTGAGCCACCCAGCGATGGTTAGAGGTTTGCGGACGGTCCTTGCTGGTGCTGCACCTTGCAGGAGATTGACACCGTTCTTCGAGGCGGCGTGGAGCCAGCAGCTGGAAAGCTCGTGTAGCAGGATGATAAATTCAGTACGCCATGTATGTGATGTTATGGTTGGTTTTGCTAGCTCCTCGATGGTCTTGTGAGTGATGCAGTGCTTCAATTGTCGCCACACAATCGATTTTGGAGTAGAATGACCTCAGCTGGCTCATTGGTCGTGTCCGGTTTGAGGTGTATAAATGCAGGTATCGGCAGCTTGTCGTAACTCAACTATGGCAACTCCCTCGGTGTCACGCTATGTCCTTCCCGATAACATCGATATTCGTCAATACGACGTACACCTGAAGCCGAGCTTTGATACTTTCCGTTTCCAAGGTGAATCGAAGATATTCTTGGCTGTCACTAAACCGACTAAGGCCATCAAGCTCCATGCTAAGGAGCTTTCGATCGATCCGAACGTAGGTCCTGGCTAGGAAGAGAGATGCTATATGTTGCCTATCAGGTTATCTATACCCCATATGGTGGCTCGTCTATCACAGCTTCGTCAGTAAGCGTATCGAAGGCCGCGACGGAATGCACATTTGAGTTCTCCGAGGAGCTCCAACCCGGCGAGGGGGAGTTGACTGTTGAATATGTCGGGACACTCAATGACCAAATGGCAGGCTTCTACCGATCTGGGTAGCTCTCTTCCTCCGTGATGCCTCATTGAGTAACTCCCTTATAGATACGTTGATCAGTTTGGTAAGAAGCAATACATGTTGAGCACCCAGATGGAAGCCATCGATGCTAGGAGGGCATTCCCCTGTATCGATGAACCCGAACGCAAGGCCGTCTTCAAGATCACCATCACTACTGAAGCCAATCTACAAGTGAGTGCAGAATCGCCCTCCTTGTTGGGCATTGACGACGTCAACCTCTCAGGTCATCTCGAACATGCCCGAGTCCTCGAGGACTATTTTCCTCAGTGACCAGCGTGACAAGTCTGTGGCCTACCAGACGGTCTCCTTCATGCCGTCCCCGAAGATGAGCTCCTATCTCGTCGCTTTTTGCGTGGGAGAATTTGAGTTTGTCCAAGGCACCACTAAGAATGGCACACTCGTAGGGCAAAACTCTGTCAATTGGACCCTATCTTGGAGCTCTAGTTTATAGGTGCGTGTTTTGTGTACTCCAGGAAAGCAAGCTCAGTGCTCTTTCGCCCTGGATGTGGGCATCCGCTGTCTTCAATGGTAGCGCTCGGGCGGATCCTCGACTCATCATATGGTCTTCATATGTGGCAGGTATGAGGATTTCTTCGGGATTCACTACCCTCTGCCTAAGTTGGACATGATAGCTGTTCCCGACTTCGCCATGGGTGCCATGGAAAACTGGGGTCTGGTCACCTACCGGGAGATCGATCTGTTGTGTGATGCCGATAAAGTAGGGTGTGGTTGGGGGTGTTCGGGTTTGCAGGTGAACTTGTCTGTTATCAGGTGTCTGTGAATCGTCGTAGCCGTCTAGCGACCGTTGTGACCCACGAGCTGGCCCATCAGTGGTTCGGTAACCTGGTCACGATGGAGTGGTGGGATGGCATCTGGCTTAACGAGGGCTTCGCTACATTTATGCAGTACGCCTGCGCCGATGCTCTCTTCCCTGAGTGGGGTGTTTGGAACTCGTAAGAGAAGGAAGGACCTCTCGGCTGTGAGCGTTCTCTTAGATACATTCACGAGTCATTCGAGAGGGCCCTAGCCCTGGATGGTCTACGGTCGAGTCATCCCATCGTGGTGCCGATCCATAAAGCTGAGGAGGTTGAGCAGGTCAGCTGGAAGTTGACTGAGGCACTGGCATGGTTCTGGGCAGGTGTTTGATGCAATCTCTTACATGAAGGGCTCGGCAGCTGTGAGGCAGCTGTGGGCGGTAGTGGGTGCGGATAAGTTCACTGAAGGGGTCCGTCAGTATATGAAGACCCATCAATACGGCAACTCTGTTACGGATGACCTTTGGAGGGCTCTGGAAAAGGTCAGTCTTGTGAATGATCGGGAGGCTTTCATATGTAGCTATCAGGCATCGGGTCAGCCAGTGAAGGAGATGATGGACTCATGGACCGACCAGATGGGTTACCCTGTATTGGAGGTCGGCCCTCGTGACTCCAATGGTAACTGTAGAGTCGCACAAAGTTGGTTCCTATCTGATGGCTCGGTGAAGGAAGGGGATGAGGAGAAGAAGTGGGTGGTGCCGATCCTCGTTGGTGATGATAAGACGCCATCGGGGGAGATGGGCAGACTCACTATGATGCGTGAGAAGTCTGAGACCATCAACGTCGGTAACGGCAAATGGGTCCTCCTCAACTACGGTGCGTGGGTGCCCTATAGGGTCCATTATACTTCTGCTGAGGATTATGCTAAGATTCTATCCGGGGTCACTGACATGAGCATCCCAGTCCCCAACAGAGTCAACCTCTTGGGTGATATTTTCGCCCTCACCAAAGCCGGACGAGTTAGTCCTGAAGATGCTCCTCGAGTCCTGAAGGCCTACAGGAACGAAGTCGATGCGGACGTTTGGGATGCTCTTTCCAACCTCATCGGTGGTCTGTCCACCATCTGTACCGGTCTGGGCCGGACTGCCGAGTTGGACAAGTTGGTGTCGGGTATGATTACTCCTCTGTTAGAGAAGGTGGGATGGGAAAGGAAGGCCGGTGAGACCCCAAAGGACCGTCAACTTCGGACCTGTCTAGCCGGCCTGGCCTCCCAGCATTGCTCGTCCGATGCGTCCCTCGCCGCTAAATGCGCTGAGATGACCCGTGGCTTCCTCGAGGACGCCGACTCCCTCGCTGAGGACGTCAGGGTTCCGGTCTTCCGACTGGCCCTGGCAGGCAGCGAGTCGCCCGTTGGGGAGGAGTTGTGGAAGGAGCTCATCAAAACGGCAGAGAAATATGAGACCCCCCAAGGGTGTAGGATGGACATCTATCTCAGCCTCGGGTATATCGCCAGCCCGGCCCTCAAGAAGCGCACTCTGGACATGTGCCTTACCAACTTCATCAAGCCACAGGACTTCTTCTACCCCATGGGGAGTGTTCGTAGCTCGACACCAGAGGCTGGCAAATTGATCTGGCAGTGGTTGGTGGCTAACTTTGACTCCTGTAGGAGCCGTGTTGCCACTGCTAGCCCGTCTCTGCTCGCGGCTGTGGTCTCCAGCTGTGCCCGAGGGTCAGTGACCTACGAGATGGCTGATAATGTGGAGAAGCTCGCTAAAGAGAAGGAACTCACTTCTGTAAGCTCGAAAGGTTCACTCGTTTGAGTGACTGTTCGTTCTCCTCAGATTTCCCGCATCATCTCGCAGATAGTCGAGAACATACGCTCCAACGCGGCCCTAGTCGAGCGTGCCAAGTCGAGTGCCATCGCCTCTAAGGAGTTCTGGCATACCCTCTGAGAGTTTTGAGTGTCTAAAGCCATGGTTGTGTTGATCGAAAGTCTTCTGAAATTCCACATGTGAGGAGGTAGTCAATGAGTTTTTATATAGTGCAAATAGTATCGCGTTCGGGAGGGAATATCTTCAGGTGAAGTTGAGAATCTCACAGTGAATCGCTATCGCGACGAGTGAACTTGCCAAGAATGATAGTAATTCTCCTTTCGATTCTGACGCCAGTTATTTTTTGTTAATATTCAGCATGCCTGGTTCGGATGTTCTACCCGGCAATATCATCGTAACGGAATACGAGATACATATCAAGCCTTGTCTGGACACTTTCAAGTTTGAAGGCTCTTCACGGATCCACTTAACTGTCGTGGAGGCAACAACTATTATCAAGTTACATGCGAAGGAGTTGGCCTTCGAGCCCAAGGTAGTATTGGGCGATAGTTGGTGGGGCACCATCGGAGGTCTCAGGTTGTTTTTACCCCATCTGGTCGTGAGCCTATCGAGGCTGTTTCTGTGAGACTCTCGCCGGAGTCTACTGTGGTCAGCTTTGAGTTCGGGGAGGAGTTGCCTAAGGGCCCGGGGAGCCTTGACGTCGACTATATCGGAACTATCAATGACCAAATGGCCGGCTTTTACAGGTCTAGGTAAGTGGACAAGGTGCTCTACCTCTGTGCTTTTATATCGAGTGAGACCCTTGGATGGTGTTCATCAGTTACATTGACCTGTCGGGCAAGCAGCGTTATATGGGAACGACGTTTTTCGCTCTCATCCATGCCCGAAGGGCCTTCCCTTGTGTGGATGAGCCCGAGGCCAAGGCTGTCTTCCGTATAACCATCTCGTGCGATGCGCGGCTGCAGGTAGGATGAGAACAAAATATGCCGCGCAGAGTTCTATCAGGCTATCTCAAATATGCCCGAAGCCTCGAGAAGCCTGTACAATGGTGGGAGCCCTGGTTCCCCCATCCCTTATCAAAAGGTGGAATTCATGCCCACGCCGAGGATGAGCACCTACCTCTGTGCCTTCTGTATCGGCCAGTTCGAGTTCCTCCAGGCTACTACTCGGAATGGGACTCTGGTAGCCTCCTTCGTAGACCCCAGTCCATCCCCGTCAGTCGGTGGCAACTATTAGGTTCGAACCATATGCACGCCCGGCAAGAAGGACCTTCTACACTATGCTCTGGACTGCGGTGTTAAGTCCATAGAATGGTAGTACTCTTGGATCGCCTCGGAAGAGTCTCTCGGTTGCCCATATTAGGTATGAGGACTTTTTTGGTATGCGATATGCCCTCCCCAAAATGGACATGATAGCCATCCCTGACTTCGCCATGGGAGCTATGGAGAATTGGGGCCTGGTCACATACAGGGAAACTGATCTCTTATGCGATCCTGAAAGAGTAGGGCTACACCATCTTCCGAATACTGAGTAAATCGTCGTCTGCCATCAGACTTCCGTTGCTCGAATGGCCCGAGTCGCCACTGTAGTAGCCCACGAGCTGGCCCATCAGTGGTTCGGCAATCTGGTCACGATGCATTGGTGGGACGAGCTCTGGCTCAACGAGGGCTTCGCTACCTTTATGCAGTATCTCTGTACAGACGCCCTACAGCCCGAACTAGGGGTCTGGAACATGTACTTATCGGAACATCCGTACACTCGAAGCACTTTGGTCTGGGATCAGGTACATCTCGGACACCCTCGACGGAGCTCTAACTGTTGACGGCCTGAGGTCGAGCCATCCCATCGTGGTCCATCTAGATAGTGCTGAAGAAGCTGAACAGGTAGTTCCCCCTATGGCACATGCAGCCACTCTATGGGAACCCCGGAGTATTGCAGAAGGGGCCCTGCTGGAGGAATACCAACTCACGTTAGGTCCTCGATTATATATCATATCGGAAGGGCTCGGCGGTTGTGAGGCTCCTATGGAGCTACGTTGGTGGGGAGAAGTTCCAGAAGGCATTACAGTTGTATATGAGAAAGCATCGGTATGGCAACGCGACTACAGACGATCTTTGGAAGGCCGTGGAGGGGGTATGATTTTACGCGAGTGTTGTATGCTTTTGACTGTACCCATGGAAGGTATCGGGCCAACCCGTGAAGGAGATGATGGACTCATGGACCGACCAGATGGGTTACCCTGTATTGGAGGTCGGCCCTCGTGACTCCAATGGCAACTGTAGAGTCGCACAAAGTTGGTTCCTATCTGATGGTTCGGTGAAGGAGGGGGATGAGGAGAAGAAGTGGGTGGTGCCGATCCTCGTTGGCGATGATAAGACCCCGGAAGCCTCTCTGGGGAGTTTGACGCTCCTAAAGGATAGAGAGACCACTGTCAAGGTGTCTACTTCCAAGTGGCACGCCTTCAACTGGGGTGCTTGGGTACCCTATCGAGTCCATTACACTTGCCATGCTGATGTTGATGCTCTTCTCGAAGCGATCACATCCAAGGAGCTCCCCGTGGCAAACAGGATTCACTTCGCCTTTGACACCCTGGCCCTATGTAAGGCTGGGCGGGTGCACCCCGAGGAGATCCCCAAGGTCCTCCTTGCTTACAGAGAGGAGGTCGACCCCGATGTCTGGGATGCCCTTGTGAGAGTCATAGGAGCTCTTCATCTAGTCTGTGTCGGTATCGGCAAGGAGGAGCCCTTCGAGCAGCTCGTCCACTGTATGATTGAACCACTCCTAACTAAGTGCGGTTGGCGCCTCAAGGACACTGATACGGCAAAGGACCGCCAACTAAGAGCAGCTGTGACCTCTCTAGCAGCCATCCACTGCCAGTCGGATGCAGGCCTTGCTGCCTCCTGTGTCGAGATGACTCTAGATTACCTTGATGACCACACAAGCCTAGCTGATGACGTTCGGGCATCGGTGTTCAAGTTGGCCCTAGCTGGTGGGGAGAGTAGCGATGAGCTCTGGAGGCAGCTCGTAAGTAAGGCTGAAGATCCCGCTACACCACAGACTGAACGTGTCGACATATACCACGCGATAGGGTGAGACGCCCTCGCCCAGTCCTTCTCGAATATGGCCTCTCTCCTTATAGGTTCGTCCGCAGTAAAGCACTCAAGCGGAAGGTTT
>NW_003206607.1:71078-72428 GCF_000006405.1 Perkinsus marinus ATCC 50983
GCTGCCCTCGTCGGAAGAGCATCCAACTCCCCACTCGCGAGTGCTTCATATTGGCAACAGCTCGCGACCAACCTTTGAGTCGTTTCAGAGCTCTTCGATGTCCTTTTTACATCGGCGTTTTTGAGTTTCCCCCTCCCCCATCTTGGGTCGTTTCGTAGTGTTTTGAACACCCTTGCTGAACTCCCTCCCATTACCATGGCTGACGACGCTTGCATGACCAGCAGCAACCTCCTGGACAGCCACGTTCACGTTCGCGAATATGATATCCATTTAAAGCCCAATTTCGACACCTTCCGCTTCGAGGGTGTATCGAAGATAGCATTGGACATTACAGATTCTACTAAAGTCATTAACCTTCACGCAAAGGAGTTGGCTATTAGTGCTGGGGTAGGTACAGCGCACGATGTAGCCGTGGTGTGGTATGATGCCGCAGGTTACACTAGAATGCCCCTCCAATGGGAAGACGTACAATTCTGAGTCCATCGCTGTTAGCGAGAAGAACACTACCTGCACCTTCTGTTTTGCAGAGGAGCTCCCAGTCGGACCAGCGGTCCTCACCGTCGATTTCGTTGGCACCCTCAACGACCAGATGGCCGGCCTCTATCGCTCGGCGTAGTACTCCATAGTGATCTGTTCAATTCCCAACCTCTTCTCGGCAGGTATGTGGATCAGTACGGCAAGCCCAAGCATCTCCTCTGTACCCAGATGGAGGCTATAGACGCTCGAAGAGCGTTCCCCTGCATTGACGAGCCCAGCGCAAAGGCTGTTTTCCGCATCACAGTCACCACTGAAGCTCATAGACAGGTGAGGGGCCTAGTAGAGTATGCCGTTCGTCTTCGGGGCAGCAGTAGAACCTGGTCAGGCAGCATGGGTCGCAGCCATGATAAGCGGAATAAGGACATTGCACTTTCTAGGTTATCTCCAACATGCCTGAGGCCTCCCGAGCCCTGTTCGCTGCTGAGCATAGTGGATCGTTGATGCAGAGAGTCACCTTTATGGCTTCCCCCTTGATGAGCCCCTACCTCATGGCACTGGTCGTAGGCGAGTTTGAATTTCTACAGTCCTCAACTCAGCGAGGCACTCTGGTAAGCAGAGCACCGAATGAGTCTTCGTAGACTCTTCTAGGTCCGTGTTTTGGCCACACCAGGGAGGAAGGACCAGTGCCACTTCGCCTTAGACGTTGCCACTCGCGTTTTGGAGTGGTATGTGGTGCTCGATAGTCGCCCTTGTGATGTCCCCATCTCAGGTACGAGAAGTTCTTCGGTCTACCCTATCCTCTCCCCAAGCTGGACCTTGTTGCCATTCCTGACTTCGCCTGTGGCGCCATGGAGAACTGGGGTCTAGTCACTT
>NW_003206607.1:72528-88930 GCF_000006405.1 Perkinsus marinus ATCC 50983
CCATCGGGGGAGATGGGCAGACTCACTATGATGCGTGAGAAGTCTGAGACCATCAATGTCGGCAACGGCAAATGGGTCCTCCTCAACTACGGTGCGTGGGTGCCCTATAGGGTTCATTACAGCAGCCCAGAGATGAGAGTCGCCCTCGCCGAGGCAGTGGCAGACCACAGCCTCCCGGTCCCCGACAGAATTCAACTCCTCGCTACCGTCAGAGCGTTGGCCAAAGCAAGGCACTTGACTGTATGTGAAGCCCTCCAATTGTTGACCTACTACAAGAACGAGGACGACGCTGATGTGTGGGATGCCATCGCTATCGCTGTGTTCGCGCTGGATACCATTTGTATCGGGGTCGGCCGAGGCAAGGAAATGAACAGACTAGTCAGTGACCTCATCGAGGGGCCTCTGGCTCGTGTAGGCTGGGATTCCAAGCCTACAGATGAGTCCAAGACCAGACAGCTTCGCAGTACTCTCGTTCGCCTGGCGAGCAAATACTGCCACACCAACACGCAGATGGTCGACACCGCTTGCCAGCGAGCCCAAGCCTATCTAGAGGATCCTGCTTCGCTCCCTGCTGATATACGAAGCTCAGTCCTCAAGCTTGCTCTTGCCGGTGGTGGAGACTTCTGGACTGCACTCAGGGAACGCGCAGAGCGCTATGATATTACTAAGACGGAAGTTGTTGATATTTATTCTTCCCTCGGTTACGTCAGGGACAGACGCTTGAAGCAGCGCACTCTTGAGTGGAGCTTAGACCCCGTGGTCCGCCCCTCGGACTACTACACCGTTATGGCCTCCGTTCGGACTTCTTCCTCTGAGGGCGCTGATATGGCCTGGGATTTCCTTGTAACAAGGTTTGATGACGTGAAAGGTCGAGTCTCCACGGCTTGCTCATCGCTGCTGACCTCTGTGTTCTATTCCTGTGCTGGAGGCAGTACTGATTCCTCAAGGGCAGACATACTGGAACATTTGCGAGTTGAAAAGAAGCTCAACGCGGTAAGTGCTTTGAGCACTGCTTCCTCTACAGTAGAGTATTTTGTCTCAGATTGGCCGTTCACTTTCGCAATTGATAGAGTCGATTCGCAGTAACGCTGCTGCAGTGGAGCACGCCCGCGAATCTGACGTTACCAAGGACGCATTCTGGAGTGAGCTCTTCGCAATGCTACGGAACTAGATCAGACCGGAAGACGCCACTACCATAACGTCTCAGCCGGTGTACGTCCAGCGGTATTCCTTACGTGAATGAGTGTCGCATTCTCTACGATAGACGAGTTTCAAGCGAACGAGTATCGACGTGTCTTCGTGTCGAGTGCCGTCAATTCTTGCTTAGAGAGTAGCCGTTCTACTCTCCGCCTGCCTGAGCCACATCAAATACTGATACTGATGCCGCATCAGTATTGCTGCGTGTGTGAGGGTGGGTAATTGTGATCTCGTAAAAAGATGTTTTGTCTGGTTAGACGACAGTTCTCAAAATCATTGTCTGAAACACAGCAGTAAATCGAAGTGCTATAACCCCTTCGGGGTAGCATGCGAGAATCACACCTGTACACTGTAGTCTCATCACGCTTAGTCCTGGGTCTGGTGTTCAAGTTATAAACGCTCTCCAAAAACTTCTGTTAGACAACATTACTGCAATGTTCTGGCGGAGAAGGGTGGATATGACCGAACGTCACGAAATATCGTTAAGTGAGAGTACAATCCAGTTTTGAACCATTTGTGTTCGAGTCAAATTCGACGAGTATGCACATCTCGTTTCGGAGTCGGCGTTCGGCGAAGCTAAAGCTGACCTACAGCGAGAAGATACAGCAACTAGAGAGCTGCTCATTTGATAACAGTGACATCATAGTTCACCGAAGAGATGAAGTACAAAGCGTTCCTTGGTTACCCTAATAGAATCGGTCCTGTGCGAAACGAAAACAAGCAGACCTTCATGCCCTTTCTCCTCGCAATTATTGATAAAGAGTGCCAGGCCTCCTGTGAGCACTTACTTCGCGAAGTGGACAAGTTTATAGGTTTTTCACTGATGGACAACGCGCCCTGTGCGAATTAACTAACCTTTGTGTACACGATTGTTCCTTGGCAAGGAGCATTGATGATGAATGTGCTACTGCTAAGCTGATTACGGGAGACAAACTTCATTCGATCAGTGAAATCACATCATCGAAGTCGCTAACGAACTTGTCGTAAGCGGATAGCGAAAGACGTGAGAGTTAGCTGAAGGGAGACGCTAGCAGTGCAACTCTCAGAAAATGTCGCTCATCGAGTTCTAAGGACTCTTGCAATATCAGTTAGAGGTATCGAGCGTGGCGTGACGATACTGTTACTATGGTCTCAGAGGTATAGTTGTATAAAGGGACTTATCTAGGAATTTATCTATCTAATATAGCGACCTCGAAGCATCAAAGTGGACTGGGCAATATCATAGCAGGCGTCTCCAACATTCAAGTCTGCCACGCATGACCATGACAAACACCGTCACTGGGATATATTCACAAGCAAAACATTTGAGGTGAAACATCGTTACGACAGTCAATGTCTTTTGGCAGTTTCAAAAGAGATTTTCAGTTTCCTCGCCAGTTCGGTTTCCTCCTCGGTGCTCTGCTGGCAGCTTCGCCACTCGAGTCTCTCAGTCGGGAGGCCCATACACTTCACCTGAGAAACAAAGCGAATGCGTCTCAGCAAGGCTAGCAAGATATGAAGCAGGTCAACTTGGCCTACCACAGCTTCTCGACCGAAATTCATCGGAACACTTGATGTTCTAGTCGGCGTCAGAAGGAGTCGAACTTTGTTTGGGCCTGGCAGCTGCATGTAGATATATGGAGGCGTGCCAGACTCTGACGTGGTCTTAGCGATGCCTGATATGGAGTCAGCGAAGGCAACAACACTCGAGTGAGTTACCTTCGATCTCGTCCCTGGAGTATCTTCCCATCTTGTGGACCTTGAGCTCATGGTCATCAGCCATAGTGGTGACCTGCTCTAGCCATTTCTGGGAGTCTGCAGGCTTTCCTCCTTCTCGAGGAACCCCGACCAAATGCACCTACCACAGACAAAGTGTCCATAGGCGGCTACCCCAGTCGACGATAGCGGACCCACCTGCATGTGCATGGCTGCTGAGGACCGCATTTGAGCCCATCTTTCGAACACCACGACATCGCTGTTGTATTGGGACTCCATCACATAAGTTACTTCATCAATGTACCTACACCATTCGAATTTCGACGCAGTCGTTCCGAATATAACGACATTATAAAGCAGCGTCCTTAGAATCCAAAATCTTTCCATTTTCAGAACGCATCCACGAGGCTACGTGCCTCAACCTACTTGTTAATAGCAGTAAAGACCTTATCTGAGCAGTGCGTACTGCACGCGAAGTGCGTCACTGGACACAAAATGATATGCAGGTCGTTGATAGGGCCCTGAGAACCTATAGCCTGGGGATGCGAGAGCCCAAAGGCTCACCTTGGCCGTCGATAGATAGGCTTCAAGATTAGCAGCGAAGATCATATGACGCTCCAGATTGGGGTTGGCCAGACAGAACCAGCAGTCTTGGTGTGGGGAGCTGTCAAGCTGCTTCACATCTATACCTCGCACATCAGCACCCTCCTTGGGACGACTGAACCGGACTATGAGGCGACGGCCGCCCATGTCCAGCTCTTGGCTCTTCTCGCGAGCCAGCGTAGCGTCTTTCACAGTGGAAAAACGAACCCAGGCGAAACCTTGAGGAAAGCAGCGCGCTATCATCACTCTCGAGCCCACGAGTGGTCACCTCTGACGGAATCCACGTTAACTCGTCTGAACCCGGGCATGCCCTCGAAGACCTTGGTAAGGCTCGTCCATATCGCCTCCTCGTTGGACCTGTTCTCTTGGCGCGGTATATTGGGTATGAACAGTTCTGTAGACGGCGTTTCAGGAGCATGCCGTTTAGCGTCGTGCTGATGCCCCTCAGGATGAGACCGCTTGTGGGACTGCTGAGGCTCTGAGAGAGTAAGTCACCCAGAGGTAGCTCGCCTTAGACACTACCTGGTCCATCGGCGAAGGGGCATCTTGTGAGGTTATCGGGCGAACGACCTTCATCACTCAGAGAGATGTTGAGGGCATGAAGCCACCTGAGGTTAACAATACTGCCATCCAGCATGCCTGATGCCGCTCCTCACCTTCTTTCTTTACCGCTACTGCCCACTTTCCCCACACATATCATTCGACACACTATATCGGAATCAGGCCATTTGAAGGGCTGACGAAGGTAGTACCTGATGACCTCAGATGTTGTCAGAGTGGAGGAATGCCGTGGTACAGATCAGCATGGCCACAGAAGATGTATCGAGGCTTCAGCAGTACAGCTATCCGAGAAACCTATGAAGATAGCATAGCTGGAAAACCCTCCCACTCCTCGGGCACACCTCCTTGCTGGTGATAACGTGCGTCACATGAGGCGGTACTGAGGAAACGTCAAGGCCAACGCCGTAGCCTTCAGGCCAGTCGTTGGTAAGCAGGACGTCGACCGTGGTGCTCAGCGAAGCGATGCTGAGGGATCGATAGTGACACCTCCTAGCGCGTACTACTACTTCTTCTCAAGACTCGCAGCATCGCTATCAGTGTTCATCGCAGCAATGGTCAGACCAGCCACTTGAACGATAGAGCCTCCTTGGATGCTGGCCAGGTTATCCAGTGTCGCCACAGCAGTGGTTGCCGATGATGATGATGACGCTAGGTAACGAATCTGCACAGCCTCGATCGTCGCCCAGCAAGCGCCCCTCTTCCTTAGCCGTACCGGTAGAGGCAGCTTCCGCGATCCCTCCATGAAGGGCTTTAACCCCTCCTCGCCGGCCTCAGAGAAGAAGTCCCCAACGCACAAGGCCAGATCAAAGTTCCCAACCTAGATGCTACAATGGTCTCGGCAGTACACTGCCACAACCCACCTTCGCTATCTGTTTCTCTGTGGTTGACACGAGTCGCTCGAGATTGCCTCGTACATCTCCGCTCAGTAGAACCTTCACCGACTTACTCGTCATACTATACCAAAGACGCTCTAAAAACTCACTCTTCCACGAAAGATCTCCCCTAAACTGAACCCAACATCACAGAAAGAGACAACTAGTAAACTTGAATGTCCGCTATCAGGACTTATTCAGTATCATTGTTAGTATCAACAAGATCTTCCCACCACTGGTTCACTTTCTCCTTCTCCATTGTAATGGTCAGAATACCCTCATCAATCATCCAGCCGCTACCGTCAGTATCGACATGACCCCATAGAGGACCTATACAGCAGAAGTTTTCAAGGAAATGAGTTCATTGCAACTCCCATACGCCACGACGCTTCGACTTAAACAGCTTGCGAAAGAGGTTCATACCCCGACAAGATTACTAGTGTTAGCGACAGATGATAATCGTAGTCTTAAGTTTCGATGAGAACATCGGCGGAATTCTCATCTGAGAGCTATCTGGAGTACCCTCTATTGCAACTGGCATGTTGTTGATGTGGACTGAAATGAATTTGGGCTTTATGGTCACTTTGATGTCCCCCTTGGAGACGCCGCTGGCCAGAGGAATATCGATCTCTACCTGATCACCGGGACGGTACTCAGGAAATGATATCAGCATCATCACCTCGTCCTTTGTCTGGCGGTAAGTATATCCCTCCCGCTTCACAGGCTCTTCCCTGTTGGGCATGTTGGCAACGGAAGTAGGCGCCGCCACTTCCGAATTAGATCCTAGCAAGATCGAGGCGGTAATATACAGAACACGTCTAGAGAGGACTACAGCTTACCCATGCCGTATTGGCTCGTGAGTGCACTCAGAGTCGTACCACCGCCCTGCCTCCTGTTGATGGACTTCGCCATAGCTATCCACTCCAGGCCGGAGTTGAGGTCCGCCTCGTTGAAGTCAGTCCTGAACAGGCCCTTCCTCAACACAACTATATTCTTCCATTACCTGAACCATTCATCTTTTCCATCATCGTACATTCTCCCCACGAATGCATCCCCGCGTATTTGGTTACCAAGAAGACCGCATGCTGAGGTCAAGCCTTGCGCCCGTCTGATAAAGGACGCACTCCTGAACCGCTCTCAAGTGGTATTGAGCGTCTTACAAGTTTACAGGAAGGTTCTTAGCAACTCCTTTATCATCCACGTACATACTAACGCCAGTGTAGTTGGTCTTCGGTACCGGAAGGGCTAACGTGAGGATGTCCACAGTGGTCATCGACATGAGCTGAAGCAACATAGAATGTAACTTCGCAGAAGAGGCAGGTTGACGAGGAGTACCTTCTCGAGCATATCTGAGCTCACGGATTTGCTAACATCTTGCTTCGCATGGGCTGACAGCTGTGCCAAGAACTGTTGCCTGAGTGATTGAAGACAAGCTGATATACACGTGGACTTGCCAAACTCTAAGCGAGCGAGAGAACGGGAAGGGGGGCGATACCGATCCTTACTTGTCCAGACTGGCCTCATCGCTTTTGGAAGCGAAATAGATCTTCAACTTTTTGACGAACGTATCGTCTTCAAGCTCCACTTGAGGGCTCTTCAGCTCTTGGATGGGCTCGTTGCTGTCAGCTGGTATGAGCACCTGCGCATGGCAAGCATCCTATGATACAACTCGATCCTCTTCGTCGGAACCGAATGTCTTCACAGCACTAACTAGCTGTACAAAAGTGACTTATGCAATCAGTTCGTATTGGTGAATCACTCTTTGAGTGTAGTGCGAGATAGGAGTAGCCTCCCGGATGGAGACAAATCCGGGTTGCGAACAACAGGGTCGATATAGCGAGGACAGCAACAGCTGATAAGAGTACGTGGTGGAGGAGATGCTGCCCGGGTTCACGTCGTGATGACGTGAATGTGAAGAAAATTTACGATTTCAAGCAGCCTGGTAACCGCCTCTGCCTACGGCCCGCTATCACCATAACCCTATGCTGGCACGCACGCACAGTAAGGTATGGTCAAACGAATGGAAACATCATCCCTGCTTTGACAAATACTATAAATGACAATTTTCAGATGAAAAACTTCGATACTTCCAACAAGCTTCCAATCGGAACTGCGAATGCTCTCATTTGCCCCGTGAACAACGGACCATAGACAACTAATTTGATTCTTCCCACGATGGAATCGTAGTCCCCTCATTACGTAAGTGAATTCTGTAGGTTTATGTGGAACGCTGGTAGACATGGGGACAGTCAAACTGAAGTGGAGGGACAATCCGACGAAAGGCTGAGCCCATGACTACACGAGCTGCTTCATGCACCACAAATCAGCATTGCAACGGCACGGGGGACTATCACGGCATTTTACTTAATCAGCAACTGACACCCCCTATGAGCAGCCCTATTAAGTACTCAGTATCCCTTGAAAGTAGCCCCATACTCCTCTCGATTCCTCACCCATCAATAATCGATAGTCTCCCTATTCCCCCCTCACGGAATAGACATGTGAAACTCGCAATGTCTTCAAAACGTTGAAGGCCAATCCCGCGATTATTGGTAAGGTCAATTCTCGTAAGTGGGGCGGCTATGCCACCACTCCAATTTAGTACATGTCATCTTGGACTGGTGTATACTTTCAGTGACAAGCTGCCACTAAATATATGGCAGAGTTCCTCCTATCAACATAGTACGCTGCATAGGAGGACAAGGATGGCATACCTGCCCCTCGAGCGGATCTCAGTGAGAGCAAGAGAGTCCCTCAGGAGGTGTGCACTTCCAGGATGATTCTAAAATCCACCCATTTGGGCATGTGTAGTGGCATAGCCGCCCCACCCTTTAAAAAATGGATTCCATGGAGAAAGAAATGCACCTTCACGAGGGGTAGTCCAACATCGCGTGCCGCGGGACTGAAAGAATCCACCGGCCCCTCCACACCCCGCACGAGAGCCTATGCGAGGGGGGGATAGATCGGAGGGGGTTGGCTGTCGAAGGGGACCAATGGTGTCTACCGTACAAATAGACTAATCCTTCCCACTTAGCAACACCAACTAGCATCGGTAGCTGAGATGCACTTGCCAAGGAACAACACACTGCCAAATATCAATTTTTGGGAGAGCTCTAGGAAGTTTAGTGAAAAACGATTAAACTGATGGATATCACAAGTGTCTGATCAGATCGATGGTTTCCTCATAGGCCACCTTGGCAAGGATGACAGCACTGAGTGCTAAGGCAACAGGCAATACAATGAAGACGTACCCCCAGCTGGAGTACTGTGCGATGACTGTCACCAGTAGCTGCATCAGAGCAGCCCCAATAGCCCCCACACCATCGATAATACCCGATACCTGGGCTACTGCCTTCTTCGGCATCTTATGGCCGAGATCAGCACACACTACACTCGAGAGGACGTTCGCAACTGATCCTACTAAAAAGCCACAGGTAAAGACAGTGATTGTGAGGAAGCTGGTAGAAGGACGGCTGGCCTGGAGCATGGCAATAGGGATGATGGCTAGCACTAGGAACCCAAACATAGGAGGAGCTCGACAAGACTCGCCGCACTTGGCCGTACAATAGTCAGAAACGACCCCCAATACGAGAGTACCGACGATAACACCCAAATTAAAAAGCATATCATAACCATTGGCTTCGGCGGAGGTCCTACCAACATGCTCAGTGAGGTAGAGCGGCAACCAAAAGAACATGGCGTAATTGACGCCGGAGATACAGCCGAAGCAAAAAGAGTACATCAGCACGCCCGGCGCCTTCCAGGCAGCAAGAAAGTTCAGTGTCTCTTCCGCAGCGACTTCGCTCGTACTCTCGTTAGTTTCCCCTCGATCGCGGCTCAGAGGTTCCTCTAGAGCGTTATCAGGGTGTATAACGAGGCCGACTGACTGCGGGTCTCGGGGGAGAAAGTAAAGCATCAAGGCGGAGACTACCAGGAGGACCACTGCTGGACCGAAGAACTGCCACGCTACCGACCCCTCGTTACCAAATATCCCAATCATTAGAGTGCACATAGCAGCACCAAGGATGTTGCCCACGTTAGCATTATTGGACCAGATGCCGAACACTGTACCATAATATTTAGGAAGGAAGTACTGCCCGACTATAACAACAGAAGCCGGCCAACAGCCAGACTGAAAAATGGCATTGACAATCCACAAAAGGTAGTAAAAGTAATACCATCCATCTTGTGTCGCCACATCGACCATATCACCGAATATGATTTGAGTAACACAACAGAGCGCAGCCATAAAGAAGTAGACCCTAACTGGATGATAGATGTCTCCTAATGGTCCCGTGAAAAACATACCAATCGCATAAAATAGCATAAATAGAGTATTCATGATCCCGAAGAAAGTAGTGGAGTACCCATAGTATTCCTTCATATTGGGTGTAGCATTAGAGAAAGCTTTCCTCACAGCATGCAGGCACACATAGGTCAGAAAGGTCCAGGTAAGAGCCGAGCCTTGGTAGTACCTCTTACTATGCCGGGGATGAGTCGATGAGGGGTATCCACTATATGTAGCCGTCATTAGCTTTCTAGCAAACACCAACTGAAGAGCGCCGTTGTGTGGGAAAATTTGCACATGCTCGACGACGTATAATTGGGACAATATAAAAAATTTTCAGGGATTTTTTTGGAAAATTCTGCTGAGTCTTTTTATTCGTACGAGCTCGGGTAGAGATGTATAGAAATTAAGAAGAATTTCCCAAAATTTCCTCAGAATTCCCATAACCACGTAGTTGACCATGTGCATATTTTCCGACACTGGAACTCGACGATGACTCGATCTCGACGAGACATGAACTTTTACTGTAAGAGCCACTGGAATGTGAGATGGACGACTTCGTTTCAGTTCGTCACTTACCCTTTACCCCTTTACCAACTCGGATCACATGGCGCGCGCGACTCTAAAGGATTACGCGCTCGCCCGATGTTTCTTTTGAAGTTCTAATGTCTGTCTGTGAAGTTTTGCCACAAATTCAGAGACAGATCTCTGGAAGTGAGTGAGGATGCGGATTGCTTTTGAGTTTCTCATCGTGTCTGATTACCCATGGTCCCACCTCCGACTAAGGAAAGCATCAAGCAGAAGCATCGACGAATGGAGCTGACCCTAGAGGGCCCTTCGAACCCGCAGACCGCTGATGACTCGGGGGTCTACGCCAGCATGGGTATCGATAACAGCTATGACCGAGAGGAGTTCCAGAGGAGGCTCAAGATGAAGGTAATAGGATGGTAGTTGTTGAGATGTGGTCCTGATGGAACTCAGGTACAAAGGGCCAGCGATGAGGTGGTAGAAGTGGACGTCGTGGGAATCGATCCCCCGATCGCCAATGCTTTGAGGAGGATCATGATAGCCGAGATACCTACCATCGCAATCGAGAAGTGTTACGTCTACCAGAACACCGGTGTCATTCATGACGAGGTAAGTTTAGATACTCCCGATTCCTTAGAACTAGTCATCACAGATCCTCGCACACCGTCTTGGTCTAGTCCCTATCTATTGTGATATTGACTCCTTGAAGATGCGTGATGAGGATGCACCACCAGAGCAGAGAGATGACGTTACTGATCGTAAGAAGCTATCGAGGCCTACATCCTGGGGAGTGGTCCTCATGCTCACACTGTTGGTCGTTTTGTTCAGCTGACACGTGGATTTGCTTCTCATTGGAGAAGGTGTGTCCGCAGAGTCACCCTCCGAGGGAATCAATGCCGGTATATAGCGGCGACCTCAAGTGGGTGCCCCTCAACGCTGAGCAGGAGGAGCGATACAAGGATGATGTAGGACGGCATATCCTGGTGGAATCTTCGCTGTGCGCACGCCCGTGATATCCTCAGCCGCCTCGTCCCGTCTATGACGATGTTCTCATCACCAAACTCCGATGTGGCCAAGAGCTCGAGATCAAGTGCTTTTGCTGCAAGGTAGTAGTGAGGAAGGTGGCTGTGATGGTATGGGGTCATCAGGGTATCGGGAAGATCCATGCGAAGTGGAGTCCTGTCTGTACGGCTACCTACAGGCTCATGCCTGATATAATCCTCAAGGAGGTACTCAGGGCAGGGCTGAGTAGTGATAGGGAATGTTGATGACGTATGAGTCGCGTATCACTAAATAAAGCGGCTTTTGAATGGAATACACGCATATTGTTCTTATCGGTCTCAGCCTATCGAAGGGGCAGAGGCTAAGAAGTTCAAGTTGGTGTGTCCGATGGGCGTGTTTGATATTGAGGATGGTGCTGCGGTCGTGAAGAACCCTCGGGCATGCACAACCTGTCGACAGTGTATTGAACCCGGCAATGGTTTTGGTACTATTCCTCCTCCTGTAAAGCTTCGGGAACTCTCATTTGGTGATTTTCAGCCGACAAGGTGTCGCTTGGTAAGCTGAAGGACCACTTCATCTTCACGGTGGAGTCCGTCGGGCAGATCCCCGCGCCACAGATATTCGCGCAGGTGATCTGTCTTTTCCTAGTCGGTATTTTGTTATTAACTCCCTCAGGCGGCTGTGGTGATGCAGAACAAGTGTCGTCTTGTGAAGAAGAGCCTCGAGGACCAGATGGGGAAGAAGACGGCTCGTCAGGTATATACGAGAGTTTGGGGTTGATAATGTGCTTCATGGGGTTGCAGGTGAAATCGGGGGAGGATGAGGCCGAGCCGATGGAGGTCGATGGCTGAGGTGGTTGGTAAGCGCAGCCGACGTAAATAACTTTACCACTACGATTACTGGTATCTTACAACGAACTCGTCGTTTCGACGTCTTGGTAGAGGTCAGTCTTGAGTTGTGGTGATGTGGGAATGGTAGTCTGTAAGGATGCGTACAAGCCGTTACCTTATCCTGTACTTGAGGTGGAGTAGACAGACGTACCGAGATGTGTACGGCAATAGGGGAAATGGGAGGCAGACGGGTGCAAGAACAGTTCCTTGATGGGGAAAGGGTACAAGACAGTTGAGGATGTCCGTTTGGGCATCATTGTTTAGTCCGCTTTTCTGCCCTTCTTTGAGGGGGCCAGTGTTGGAGCTAAGGATAGCGATGGTGCATGCAGGACCAGGTTGATCGGTGCAAGGGAGAAGCGAGGGGAGTCGGAACAGCTTCTATGCAGAAACGGTGAGGACTTAACCATTTCAATCAGGGAGTTACCGAAGACGATAATAAGCCAATGTCGACAGGACACGGCTTCAACCACTGGTAGGTTATGGTTGTTAATTGTGATGTGGTAAAGGCATACTCTCCAAGGGAGGAAGGTGTCAAGAAGTTTATCAATGACTATGGCGCAGTTTGGTTGTAGTGCATGCGAGGGGTGACAGAGAGGCAGAGCCACATTAATCTCAATTCTTTGAGATAATATAATAGACGTTTAAACGGAGATTCTTCTGATGCATCGACTGTCGATCCGCCTCCGATCGGCTGTGAAGGCACAACGGCCCTTGCGAACACTGACGATGTCTGACGACAATTCTGAGGTGAGGCTTCTATCTGCCCTGGACGGGAGTATTATTAATTCAGCTATCACACATGACAAATGTCGAAGTTACCAGACAAATGAGGGCGGCGAGAGACAAGGCAGATTCAAAGGAGTTGTCAAAAACGGCCAAGCAGGAAGGTATCATACCCCAGCCATATTCGGAGGCTCATTCGCTTTCTCAGCTTTGGCGACCTTGCACGCCCTATACCAAGAAAGCCTGTCGTCAATCCGCCGACTGCATTACAGGTGCTACGAGTTCTCTGAGCTGGCCCTGACGGCAGCTAGAGCACCGAGTACTGGTGGGGCGGCTGAGGAAGTCCTTCGGATGGTACTAAACGAAGTTATCAACCGCCAGGAGCCGGTAAATTGCCGTGGGAAACGTGAGTGGACATGAAGACGTTAGCGGAGAGGATTGGGAGATTTGCAGTTGGTCGGAGTACATATGATCTGATCACTCGAGCTGCCAACGATCATACCTCGGCCCGAGCCGGCGGGGACTTTTCCGAAAACGTACCACTCAATCAAGGGTGGACCATGGTCACGTTGAAAAACCTTACCGTGGGGTTTTGCACTTCTAGAGGACTACGAATCATGGCGGAGAAGTCCCTCGGTGGGAAACTCATTGCAGAGTATGTTGGTGATCGAGTGGTAGGAGCTGTCGGGAAGAAAGTCTAAGATCTTATAGTTCTATAGGTGTTGGCCCCTGAGGCCGCCGTGGAGCTCAGTAGTGGTCTTTCTGGCAGAGGAGCCGTGCAGATGTTGACGGGTCTATGCAACTACACCATACATTACCCCAGGCTTGATGCTCATGGGTAAGAGGCTTGACGCCTTTCTGTTTACCTAGCCGAGTACTTAGATATGAGGCATTGAATGTGCGAGTGTGGGCGCGACTTCTTGGCTTGGCTTCTCGTCACTCGGTGACAGAACTGGCTCTTAGCGACTTTGCTATTTTGTATCGGAAAGTACGTGTGGGTTCATTGACAGTGTACTAGGAAGGAAATGGCGATTCTCAGATAGCAGAAGTATTACCACATCTAGATGAAGACATTCGACATGACGTTGCTCGAGCTGCTGAGTGGTTATTGATGTATGCTGAGGACGTGACGTGAATGATTCTCATGTTTCATTCTGTTTCATATCACATCAGTTGCTTTGGGTTCGACAGAATGACGGAGGGATGCACACACTGTGTGCCGCACCGTCCACTCGCGGTTAATTGGTTAGTTACGAAGAAATTTGGAGCCCGGGATTAGTGTTGCGCAAGCGCGCTGAGAGTGACACTGCGTTCGGCACTCGAGCAAAGCCCTACTGAATGCGTCACTCGCAGTTCAACCCTCTTGCCTTCTGATTGTCCACTAGGATCAAGTTTCGTGCTACTTGTGCTTGCAACTCAGACAGAATTTCTGAATTCGGACACGAAAGTGCGTCCTTTTCATCCTCTCTCGGGAACGTTGCTCTCCTGACAACATTCTCCACGTGACGTGGACCCGGGAAACGGGACGCTATAACTGGTCCAAAGCGTCTATTTCACGCTCGATGATATAGTTCCGTAATCAGACCCACTGACGGAGAGTATCCCTAGCGCGACCTCGTCGCATGGTGTGGTCATTGACCACTGGTCAATTTATTCAGAAATTCAGAAGAGATTCAGATTCAGGATCTGAATCTATGACAGAATGATCGACGTATTATCTTCGCTGCTTCGGTGCAACTAGGAGCAGAACTGGCGATGGTAACTCCAACCGCGAGAAAAATCTGAGGACTCAATGGAATGTGATCGATGTGGGTTCGTCACTGTCGCAGCCGACGATTGAACCATTCAGGTATCTGCTCAGCAAAGTACCAGTTCCCAGCTAACGTGGGACATACTGTCGGATGAGTATTCTAGCACACAAAGTTGAGTTCGTCCGACGGCTACTCTTATAACTTGGTAGCAGCTCCTTCAACAAGCAGAAGATGTCTGTGTTCAAGTTGCCCTCTACATGCCCATGGTGTCAGTTTGACACTGTCAGAGTCTACCTCTAATATGCAGTTGAAGATTACTCCAAGATCGGGGTTGGTTTAAGAAGTCTGCTTATTGGCAGACGCATGTAAGGAGAGATATGGACAAATGTTTGCAGCCACGCTTCCTTCCGCGTGGTTGCACGCGTCCTTCGCGTCCTTGGATGCGTATTGTCAAACTTGTGTGCGTATTGTCAAACTTGTACAGTTTATTGTCATTCTTGATTGTGATATATTCTGCCGGTGTCAAACATGAATTCTCATTGTCAAACTTGATTGTAACAGAATTGAATTGTGACAAACTTGGATTCTCATTGCCACTCTTGATGGTAATATTGTCATTCTTGTCTGCTCACTTGTCAAACTTGCACGGGAAATGGTGTAGAAAGGCTTCTCAAATTTAAAATCGGTCTATTGAACTGGCGGATAGTCCTTGAAGTCCCATTTTGTATCTTGACAAGATAGTCCAGCTGATTGCTATCCTTAGATGAGCACGGAAAGATCCCCCAGAATCAGCTACAGAGCTTCACACCAGCGGCTTGTTGGAGATTGCTGAAAAACGCGGGCTACTTTGAACGATATATGTATCTCATCACAGTGGGAGCCGGCAGCAATGCTGCCATAGAAAGACTTTACTAACATATGCTTCGCTGCTAGTGACTCACTAGTTTTAGTAGCCTCAGAGGCCGATTTCGCTCAGTTAAGTTTGCAGTATTGGTTCGTCTGTTCGACTCGGACGTACCGTGTTCCACTGTATGATTAGAGAAACTCTGCTCCCTGGAATGGAAAAAACGCATATATACACTCGCCTCCCATCGGGAGGCTCCCGACGCAAGTGCTGGGCACGGATTAGCAACACGCATGGCGTGCGTTCCTCGTTTCATGTGGTGATGTGAGACTGAGCTCAACTGGTGGACTTCAGGTCCTCACTGGGAAATCTTCAGTCTTGTCCCTTTGATCTGAATCCCAGATTCTGAAACTTCGATACTGAACGTCTGTTTCCGGGCCTTGACACGGTCGAGTCGATGGGAGCATGAGCTTGTCCAGTCTCCCATTTGCGAATGGTTGCTTTCGGCTTTGTGGCGTCGCGGTTTCTGCATGAACGCCAAGCTTGCTCCCTGTGTCACAGAGCCTGTGACATGAGTTTGGATGCAACCTCTTTGATTTGCAGTGATCGTGTTCTCACATTGCTGCGGCAGGTCTCTATAGTAGAGACCCCTTAAGGATCTCCATCAACTGCACTCAGTGAGAGGAGTTGATGTGCCACTCACACTCTGGGCCCTTCCCGTTGACGACTCAGTAGGTCCGGGTGTAAGAACGTCGAGGTTCTCGATGTCCCGTGAGTGGTTTGGCCAAATAGTATTCTGCCCGAGTTTAAATCTCATAGTTTTGCTCCGGCGTCCGAGACTCAAATCTGATGCGGATTTCTCCACTCACTCAACACGACTCACGGAGTCCACTGTAGAACAATGCCTGATGAGATTTGATGAGCTTAATCAAAGAAGATTGCCCACGTTATTCGAGCTCAGCTACATGTATCCACAACTGTAAATCACAGTCTGTGAAAGAAACGAACTACACCATGATGAATAAAAACGAGGCGATATTTTCCCGTCGTTGAGTTCCATGAAATACACCGAGTATTGGGTATACACAGAACTGATGGTAGCACGATCATGATAACATTATTCACGACGAAAAATGAAAAAAAACAAATAAATCAGCCTGACTGAATCGGGGCTATGATTCCTTCTCAACTTATGTTGAAACATTATGAGGCGCCTCTCCTGTGGGATATTCCTTCTACGGAAAGGTAGGGACGAAGAGGCCAGAGTTGAGCTTTCTTAGATTTCTCCAGACAAGAAGGCCTCAAATGCTGCCTGTATCCCCTTTGGCTGGTTGAGTTGGAAGAAATGCCCCGCCTCGTTGACCTGAATGAATGAGCTAGCTTCGAGCATAGTTTCTTGATGAGCAGCTCCATGATACTTGCTATTATGTTCTGCATCACAAAAACAT
>NW_003206607.1:89030-92830 GCF_000006405.1 Perkinsus marinus ATCC 50983
ACGCATGGTGCTTAGCACAGGCCGCCTTAGTGTATCGCCCACACCCCACATGACCACATACAAGGCAAACCTAGGAATGGGATACCTCAGCTCGAGGGCTTCGATAGCAGGACCTTACCCACATTGGAGCTTCCCGAGTATGCATAGCCTCGCACTGTTCACACTTCATAGTGGCTGCAGGCATCAGCATCTTTTCGCAACATGCACACCAATCTACGAAAGCAATAAGTGACCAACATCCGCGCGAAGAACTACTTGCTCGGTTTGAACCAGACGGCATCTCGAGCCATCCGTGCTTGCCAGTAATAATACCGGTAACAGTCACATCCAAACGCTCAAGACAATATGGACACGATGGCAACTATCACGACATGACAACTATAGTGAAGCTCTGCAAGTCACCGGTCCCTACCGGAGTGCCGCGGCCCTGTCTGACGCTAGCATTGGCTCTGAATTCTTCTATGCCTTTGGAGGTGCTCACTCGCAATTCACTCAGGAATACGACGTAACAGACTGGGCCCGCAGTATGTCTCGACCCTGACCCGCCAAAGTGCCTCGAAATAGAATGATACGGAATCACAGTGAAGTCCAGCAGGCAACTGCTCACCTGTTATGATAGCGGTTGTAGAATTTGTCAGCTGCACTCTGTGACTGGAAGTAGATGAGGACACTACCTATGCCTGAACACGAGTGAGAGTCTGATCCACACTCTGACAAGCCAATCGATAGGAGGCTCATAATACTGCCTACATGTGGTATTCGTGTTATCGGCGAGTTCAGGGGAGGAGTCGTAGATTAAGCAAGACGCATGCAGTATACTGTCAGCGAATTCTTCCAACCACGACGTCACGTCTGACTAAAACAAACGCGTCATCACACTTCGCTGAGATGCACGCCGTTTCAATTCAGCGGCACTAAACTAACTACTACTCAGAACTGGAAGTTGAATTGAAGTGTAGACTGAAATGCCCTTACCCGATCCGTGATGCCAAGCAGGAGAACCTCGCGGCTCCGCTGCAGCGGCAGGGTGTTGACTCCATCGAAAGATCCTCCGACTCCATCACGATAGAGTATCAGCCGACCTGAGACCCTATGAACAACGGAAACATAGAGTGTGCTTCATAGATGAACAGAGACGACCTCGACATGAATCGAGTTGTTCACATGTTCACAGGGGTTGGACTTCCGAAACCGGTTGAGGGATGCAGAAACTTCCTACAGTGTTGGGCGGGCTGGTCCTCGAACATGTCACTAACATCACCATCATCATCACTCCTCGAATCAATGGAATCTTCTCTACTATCGAACCTGCCACAACTATCCGTATGATGCAATCTCCTGAGCACGTCAGTCCCCTCGTCCCCGGTCATGGGACTACATCGAGTTTTCTGATTCGAAGTGTTTCCGCCACCTGTTGATAGCAGGAAAGGACTTTTCGGTCGCGATAAACCATACCCTAGCTCGAAACATAGGGAAAAACACAATCTCGAGAGCAGCCTCCTTAACACAGCAATGGAGAGGATTAATCCCAACTGATTAACTCGACAAATTCCAGCAACAACAAAAGAGACAATTATCATGGCAACATGGGGGTTCCACGACGGGGTAGCAGCCAAGCTTCATGCTGACTACATCCTTTGGAGCAAAGCAAACGGGCTGACTATCGACAGCAACACTACCTTCTATTACAGCTTTATCATCAGCTATGCCCACTGCTGTTGTTGTTGATTACTACTACCAACTCTACTACGGGGTCTCGAGCCGGGCAAGTTTATGAGGTGCTCCTCAAGAGGATGCTGGGCAGACTTCGATGGTTCAAATGAGAAACCAACTGAACCTTCGTACAGAATGATGCAATGCTAGTAGTAGTGTAACGGCTCTGCCTCACACCGATTAGCAACGAGAAAACTCAGACAATTCGTCGTGGCATTATACCGATATTAACCACCCGAGAAACATGAACTAATATCTGAACCCAACCCATAAGAGACGGCATAATGGAATCACTTTTGCTGCCGTTTTTGGACGAGATGCTCGTGGCCAGCAGTAGTAGTACTGAGCTTCTTTTCCCCTATGTGAGAGACTCTCGCTTACATTGTGAGGTTATAAACACCACTGAAATGTGCTGCTTTTTCCATCTCAATGTCCTTCGGTATTCGGTGGACAGTATCGACCGATCTTGTCGTGTGAGTGAATGAGTTTCGGCTCATCTCAGATGCCCACTCCAATGAGAACAGGAACAGATTGTTAGAATTGAATTAAGATAATGGCATCAATGAATAGCTGTTAACAAATGTCTCAACTCGAACATGCTCTACAAAGGAGACAACGACACAAATCTGGGTGGTTACACGGAACGGCGATATAGACTCGATTTACGAAGGACGAGCTGTTACTCACTGTTTATTGTTATGCTATTTAGCTGGCTTCGCCAACCAACGTTGGAGATATACCGCTTCGATGCAGCACTCTGACCTACTTCATATCATGCCACAAGTAGCTCTAGATGAGCTAACAGTGATCGCCTACGCACTTGCCTAGCTGGTAGAGCGTAACGATAACGTTGCAGCGACAAGCACACTCTGACCCTAGCTAACATTCATCTGATTAGGAGGGTGCAAAGGGTGACAAAATTTGTTATGACCAAGTTCGAAGCGTAGTGCGCACGCCATCGTGATCGATTTCAGCCTCGCTGAGCAAGCTTTGCGGCTGTAGTGCGCAGTAAAGCTCGTAGGGTATCTTCAATTCATGTTTTCTGTATCGCTCACTTATTCATTCACTGACTTCATCTACTCATCACTTTGTGTATATCGTTTTATGTGGCATTGATTGCGTAGGACTCTCTGTCTAGCTACTCTTGGGGTGTAGCATAGCAAATTCTTCATTCTACCTTTTTCGGACGCGCTGCGCAAGTTTAAAATACTACTGTTGGTCTAACTCGCGCACTCGATCTCCTGTGTGTATTAGCGTACCGTCTGTTATTGCTGCGTTGAACTCGTGAGTTTTCCATCGATTGTTTCTCATCGCCTTCTTCAAGTTAGGTAATATCTTTTTTGATCTATCCCCAGTTTAACAATGGACGCAGCTGAGGCCCAGAAGCAGATCCAGCAGATGGTCAACTTCATCCTCAATGAGGCGAAGGTAAGCGCATTGATTATCGTTTGCGTCTTGGTCGCATTGCCGTTCATCTTAGGACAAATCGGAGGAGATTGAAGCTAAGGCCATGGAGGACTTCAACATTGAGAAGCTGAAGCTTGTCCAGCAGATGAAGGAGAAGGTCAGAAAGTAAGCCTAGTGTGACAATCCTAATTATTGCCGACTACCTGCTTGCCACAGAGTTGTCTTTTCAGGGAGTATGCTCAGAAGGCTAAGAAGATTGAGACTCAGAGAGCTATCGCTCGTTCCACTGCCATCAACCGTTCTCGACTTCAGAAGATCGGTGAGCGTGATGCTATGCTCCACAAGGCAGTTGATGATGCCATCGCCGAGCTTTCTGCTTATGCTAAGACTCCTGCTTATAAGACCACTGTCACCAACCTCATAGTTCAGGGCTGTTTCTCTCTTCTTGAGCCTGAGGTCACCATTCGTTGCCGTCAGGAGGACATGGCTCTTGTTGAGGCTGTCATCCCTGAGGCTCAGAAGATCTATGCCGCTGAGATCGCCAAGCAGGCTAAGGGCACTACCAAGGCCGTTGTGCTCAAGCTCGACAAGAAGAACCCTCTCAAGGGCAAGGCTGGTGGTGTTGTGCTAAGTTGCAACGATGGCAAGATCCGTGTTGATAACACTCTGGACGCCCGTCT
>NW_003206607.1:92930-107558 GCF_000006405.1 Perkinsus marinus ATCC 50983
GTGTTTTTCGTCCAGAGGTGTCCTATCAGAAGTCGGTGAAACGTAATGAGGTAGCCAGACTCAAGCGTGTTATGAGTACAACTCCATTGGTGAGCAGCAAGCCAAGTTTATGAGGCCACTCGGGTCGAGCACTACGGCGAGACCAGCACACACCCATTCACAAGAAAACTTACCAGTCGTCCATGAATGGGCACTGCATCAAATCTAAGCGAGATGCATAAAAACCAAAGAATATCAGCGCGCGCCATTAATGGAAAGTAAAGGTTGATATCCAGGTGATGACCGTAACGCAAGTGAGAATCTAAACTGCAAATTCCAAAAAAAAGAACTGCAGGTGAAAGCGGAGAAAGGGAAACCCGAAACCCCACCCGAAACCCGACGGGAAACCAGAAACCCGAATTGTTATCCAAGGCCAGGCTGCAATCCAAGGCTAAGTCGAAATGCAGGTGGGAGCGTGCGCTAAACTTCTTCAAAAAAGAGGCCTATTCTTTAGAAATGAGGATTTCCCCGTCCATGAATCGTCCTGGCTTTTCAAGTACGTTCGTGCAACTGCAAGAAATGGGGTACATTTCATGCACTTGCATGCTAATACGGTGGTGATGTCGTTTAGCGCTGGGTTCTATGACCGCCCTTCGAGGCAGTGGAGGCATAAGCCATCCGTGCTGTAGTACTACTGCATCAGGAAGCTGCGAGAGCCATTCTCACCCATAGGAGGATCTGAGGCCGAACAGCGTTTTCGATAAACTTTCTTGCGAAGGGCGCGGTGATTTTGACTAAGAGGAGGGGAAGGAAGGGAGACCAATAACTTGGCAGTATAGGCGCTATATTTTGTTGCAATCAGCGGTATGTAGTGAATGATACTGGGAAGTTGGAAGCTCTTGTAATCTGCTTTTGCTATATTGGTAGAGTCCGCGCTCAAGAGTTACTCGTTTGTTGTCGGAAGTTCTATACTTTCCCTTACGCTGATTCTATGGTTCGCCGGAAGAAGGTCGGAAAGGAGCGTTTGGATCGCTTTTATCAGCTTGCTAAGGAGCAGGGCTATCGAGGACGATCAGCGTTCAAACTAATCCAGCTCGAGAAGAAGTAGTTTCGTCGGGAAAGGGTAACCGCGTTGAGGGCTGTGTTAGATACGGCTTCCTCAAGAACGCCAGGTCATGTGTGGATCTCTGTGGAGCTCCTGGAGGGTGGAGTCAGGTGGGCTACTGGATCGTTCATGGTCTAGGGGGAGGTGCTTGGACTGGTTTAGGTAGCAGCAAAGCACATGCCTGCCAACTCGAAGGTCATATGTGTCGATTTGATGCCGATTAAACCGATTAAGGGGGTGGTGACCATGCAGTGTGACATAACAACACAGAAGTGCAGGCAGTTCTTGTTGAAGGAGCTCAATGGTACTATTGGTCGCCTTGAGGAGCTTCCGACAGGTGTTTGATTCTGATAGGAACTCCTTGTGATGTTGTATTGAATGATGGTGCACCTAATGTGGGTGCGAGTTGGGCTAAGGATGCTTACAACCAGGCTGAACTGTGTCTATATGCTGTGCATCTAGCAGCGGACATGCTCAGGAAGGGAGGTGGGTCTATATGAGGAGTAGAAGGGGTTGATAGTATCGTCGTTGGGGTGTAGGTACCTTCGTCACCAAAGTCTTCAGATCTTCTGATTACAACAGTCTTTTGTGGGTTTTCCAACAGCTGTTTGAGAAGGTTGAGGCGACCAAACCCACCGCTTCTCGTAACGTCTCTGCTGAGATTTTCGTGAGTGATGGTATGACATGTAAATGAGTCGTCACTCGTGTGTTGTCTTAGGTTACTTGTAAGGGCTTCAAGGCACCAGCGAGAGTTGATCCTCGATTGTTCGATCCGAAATGGGTATTTATGATGGAGGGAGATGAGCAGGAGAAGGCGGCTGTTGGAGAGGAGGATGAGGAGGAAATTACTGGCAAGAAAGGTAGATAGGATAGAATACCTTTTTATCAGCACTATTGCTGCCTCAGCTGGTAGCAGTGGGGCAGCGGCTCTCAACGACTACCTCAAGTCGGCTATGAAGAGACGTAGAGGGGGGTATGAGGATGAGTCGGAACTGTAGGGATATGTTGATCCTTGTCGAGTGTAGATAGTCTCCATTTTTAGATTCTCAACTGCGACGGTTGCGGAGTTCATAGCCTCTCCTGCTCCGGCAGAAGTCCTCATTAAGAGGAGCAAGCTCGTGTTTGCGACGGAGGATTGTGAGGCGATAAGAAAGTATGCTTGTATGGTATATTGTTATTGGGCTATGGAAAAATGTTAGGTCCCCCTATACGACTCCGGAGATATTGGACTATATGAGCGACTTGAAAGTGCTGGGGAAGGGAGAGCTCATGGCTTTGCTGAAGTGGCGTATGCGTATTAGAAGGTAGCTGTCTTGGAAGAGGACCATGTTGTTGAGAAGCTTGTGTGTTAGGGATCGTGAGAAGGCATCTAAGGTGAATCAAGAGAACGATGGTGAGGAGGAGGATGAGGAGGAGGAGGAGGAAGATACTCTTGCAAACGCTCGGCCTGGCAAGTCAGTCGATGATGAACTGGCAGCATTGTTGAGCTCTCGTAAGGATAGATGTTGGTGCTACTCCTGATTGTATGGTGATGTGGACTAGGTCGAAGGGAGGAGAAGGCTGAGTTGAAGAAGCAAAGGGAGAGGACTAAGAAGCAGGAGATGAGGAAGAAGATGTCCCTAGGTAGTGCCTAGGAGGTGTTCGTAGTATATGTGGAGTTATGTGGACTTTTCAGGCGGAGCATTCAGCGCCTCATCAATGTACGAGCCTGATCTCTTTGGGGGGATTACTCAGGATGACTTTGAGGCTGCTAACGAGGTTGATGAGGTGAGGGAGGAGTGTCGGAATATATGCTCACTCCCCTCAGCTGAGCTTGAGGGTTTACTCGTTTCCTATAGAAGTTAACATACGAACTCGGGTAGAAGTCAACAAAATGCAAGAAAAATTTCACTGAGTTTCCTCATGGTATTCATATTTTCACTAACACGTGATACACATCTCTTCACCCTATGAGGGAGGGTGTAGATGCTGTCGTTGATGGTAGTGTTTGATGTTAGGACGTTACCGCACTGGAGGGATCAGAGGAAGATCCTACAGATAGGGATATCCAACCTGGCCAATACGAGTAGGAGGGTACACCTGAGGTTCATGTAGCTTACTGTGTTGATATTGAGGTATATAGTGGGAGATAACAGCTCGAGGCTGGAGAGGATGGAGAAGGAGATGTCGGAATATCACAAGAATGAGCTGAGGGACGCTGAGCTCCGTAGGTTACTCTTTTTGTAGTAGTTGTGTATAGGGATAGTTTGTAGGGAAGGAGAAGGCCGCGTTGAAGGCTAAGAAGGGGAAGAAGGAGACTAGGAGGGAGAGAGCTGCACAGGAGTGGGCGGCAGAGGCGAGAGAGGTCACCTCGGAGATCGAGGGGAAGGCGGTCGCTGCTCATGAGGAACAGGTGAGTCGGGGTGGTCGGCCAGTAGATGCTTATTCACCGACAGGTTCGTCGTGAGCTTGCTGGCGTTAGTGATGATGAGGATGGGGAGTCTGTGGACGGGTATGAGTCGGATGAAGGAGGAGATGCTGCGTAGGAGTGATGGGAGTTGTTGAGGGTGGAGTGGTATTGGGAATAGGTATGTTGATGGGATACAGGAGGATGATGATGATGAGAAGGGTGACTCAAGCGATGGAGAGGTGGAAGTGCCGAGTAAGCGCTCTAAGGAGAGTAAGGCTTCCGAGGAGATCGTGTTACCTCCGGAAATGAGCGGAGCGAAGGGACAAGTAGTATAAGAGGGTTGTGGGTGGATGTTGTTTACGGGATTTGATGATAGATTCGGACGGATCGTTGGTTCTCGCAAGAGCTCTTCAAAGAGGATAGTGATGATGATGACGAGATGAAGGACGATGTCGATGGGGTGGGACTGTGTGTATGGTAGCATAGGCTGATATGTGGTCATTATAGATTCGGGAGTTGGATGATGAGGATCTGTTGAAGTTGCCTCTTACGGATAAGCAGTTGAGGAAGGAGAAGAGGAAGCGTGATCTTGCCAAGAAGGAGAAGAAGGAGGTAAGCGAGGTCGGCTGACTATCTAGCTAGTGTCGAGGCTGTTGAATTGTGTGGGTGATGGTATGTATTGCAAGCCATTGAAGAGAAAATGTACATCTTGAAATTATGATACAGTCTTTGAATGATTGTCCTGCTCAGCTATAGCGTCTATTGGTTTCAGGCGAAGAGGGCCCGTAAGATGGGAGAAGTGGAGGAGGAGGGTGATGGCCATGGCCATAAGGACGGTGATGTGGCCGGAACTGATGTTGGAGGATTCGAAGTGGTAGGTGTCTTAATACTGTCTGCTAGTATAGTGGTAGAGGTGTCCATCTCGGTCGAACTGGTGTTGTGGTAAGGTGCCAGCGAGCACTGCCTCGGCGTTCGAGAGACCAGAAGATCCGCAAGAGCTCGCTGAGACGCTGGCCTTGGGCAGCCTGCTGACGTCTAAGAAGAGTCGGATGGAGCTGATTGACAGTGCTTATAATAGATATACGTAAGGATGGTAGTTGAGAGTAGAAGGGTGAGTGTGGTGGTGGCCAGGTTCGCTGACGATCACAATGCGGCTCTACCGGATTGGTTTGTGGAGGAGGAGAAGCCGTTCACTCGTCAGATGGTGGGTGAATGATGATATAGCGAAGGAGTGGTATGGGATTGTGTAGGTGCCGATATCGAAGGAGTTGATGAACCAGTATCGGGCTAAGATGAGGGAGATCAATGCTAGACCTGTTCGCAAGGTGGCGGAGGCGGCAGCACGTGAGTTGCTCATGGGGAGAGTTGGATGAGGTGTGGTATGGTATGGTGGTAGGCAAGAAGAAGCGTCTGACGCAGCAGTTGGAGAAGCTTAGGAAGACAGCCACTAGCTTGCAAGAATCGAGCGATTTGGGCGACTCTGGAAAGGCCCGTGCGATGAGGAAGGCTGTTGGAAAAGTGTTGCGAGGTGGGTGTCTCGATTGTATGTGAGTTGTGGATGGAGTGGTATCAGGCAATGATAAGAAGGAAGTCGCATATGCAGCAGTACAAGGAAAGGGAGGTAAGGGGCCGAGTCTTTGTCTGGTGACAGTGACTAGGGTGTGTCTTTACAGGCTCTAAGGTGATCTCTAAGGGAGCTAGTAGAGGCGCTAAGGTGAAGATGGTCGATAAGAGGCTGAAGAACGACAAGCGAGCACAGAAGAGAGCCGATAAGCGTAAGTTCGGGACTGCTTTTGTGATGGAGGAGGTTGGTCGCCTATTAGGGCTTAAGAAGGCGGGTGCTAAGCGACGTGCTAAGAAGCTACCGCAGAAGAAGAAGGGAAAGGGAATGTAACTTAGTATTGGTTGCTTCCTGTATTGGAAGAGTTTACAACGTCATTCAACGTAAAATCACAATATAGAACTCCTATGTTTCTCCCGACAGGCTGACCTGTGTTGTATTGTTGGGGTTGATACCCTGAGGGCTTCCTGTTGATGTGGTATTGTGTTGTTCCTATTGGGAGGATTTGGAGGGAGAGTGGTATGAGGGTTGATGGTTTTATGTCAGGTCTGTACGTTGTTTGGCGACGCATTGTTGTAATTCTCCTTCCTTTCTTCATACCACTCCTTTAGTAAATCATAGAAGAGTAACGGCATTTCCGAGCTACACGAGTAATATGACGGTTCCCAACGATCCTAGGCAACTTGGGGAAGCCATAGTTCAGCAGGTAGTAGTTATAGAGGCCATCACTCATTCTGATCTAGGGGGCCTACAAATACAGGCTCCTAGTGAGGATGACTGTGCTGGCGTTGTGGTAGGTAAATCTGCTTCATACGTCACCAGAAGCTGCCAAGAGCGTCACAGCAGCATTGGAAGAGTTTCAACATCACCCTCGGGCTTTGGAAACGGTAGGTCTACTGCTAACTCTATTGGAGATTGTATTGAGTAGATACGTCTGCTGCTGTCGAATCCTTCTGGCACGCCCATTCAAGCGGAGCATTATGCTGCACACACTTTGGCGACCAAAATCCAGCTGAAGGCAGTTCCTGCTGGAAACGCGGTGAGTTGGGTATTTGTTGGCAAGAGGGTTGACGTTGTGTTATCAATTTCAGTGATAAAAATGTCGTTTTGTTTTAGGAGTTTTTGAAGCAGTTGTTGGAGTGGGTAGGCTTGTATAGTACTGGGTCGTCCCATGGGGCTACGGGAGCGGTACTAATGAGGTGGCCCTCTTGCTGTTGCTATGGTGGGCGTGCAGGTGCTGAGGCAACTCTCGCAGGCTACGGCAGATTATCTCTTACTGAGCAACCAGCAGTTGAAGAGTAATGGACAACAGACTGCTGACTTGATGGAGGCTATAACGTGGGCCATCGTCGGACCTCATTTGAATCTTGGTATGGGCAACCTTAGATCCTTGCCGCCTATGGGGAAGCTGGCCATATTGTCGCAGCTACCTGATGAATTGATGAGTACTAAGCTGTTCCTGCATGCTGTGGATCGGGGAGCGGTCACGGACGATATGGTAGTAGCCCATCGGGAGTTTTGCTCAGCGAGTGGTATGTGTATTGTAGGTGACTAAGTACTGCTCGAAGGTGCTCAGCCTTGTCGATGAGATGAGCTCGAATACTAAGGATGCTAGTGTAACTGGAGAATGCATTGTAGTGTTCCGAAAATGGATCAAGCTGGCGAGGTAGTACCAATGGGTGGGAGCTGGAGGTCTCAATGAATAGGGAGAGAGAGGAGTTTGCCATTGCATTGGGGATGATCATCTAAGCTGGTGCAGGTTTTCCAGCAAGGCTCGCAATCGTCGGTCGATGGGAGACAGAGCAGCCAACGAGCTAGTGTTGCCGGCAATTTTAAATCTGAGTATCTTCAGGAACGTTCTTGTGGCCTTCCACAGCTCGAGGTAATACGTCTCACCTCTTTATTAGGGGTTCATCTATGTCGGTTTCAGCACACCGGTGTCGGTGATGGAGCAGTGTGCTTTCGTGCTGAGCGAATGTTTATCGGTGACGACAGACACTACTGATAAGGACAGCGGAAGGTATCGCTATGGGCTCTTGGTCATAGTTGAAGGCATGTGTGTTTTAGTTTCGAGATGGTCCTGGCTATAGCCGAGGCGATCGTTATGTTGGGACGACAGCTGTCAGAGGCTATCCCGGCAGGTGAGGAAAATGCTAGGGAATCACCTTCTTGAGCGCATAGACTTTCGCGGGAAATATTGCTGCTCGTTGGCAGGCACGGATTCGTTCATATCGGAGACTACCAAATACGACTGGGAATTGATACAAAGGAGCAAGTAGTGGGCATGTGCTGGGGTGTGGTGGTTAATTTTGTGGCGCGGTGACGCAGATTGATGTGTCGGTTACTATCCGAGTTTGGCCTCACACACTTCTTCCCGTTGGTTGTTCTGGCCTCCCCTAGTGTTGAACACCCTGAAAAAGAGAGGATCAAGGCGGTGGTAAGATACTTTGTTATAATCGATCATCTGGGCGAGCGCGCATGGCAGAAAGTATGGTACTATTTGTAGGTGACGGCTATACTGCAGTTGGCTCTTCACTTCGTGAGAGTTAGACATGTGGAGTTGGCGGGAACTGCTCTCGAGTTTTGGTAGGGTTCTTGTAGTGTAGCACATACGTGTGAGGTCGGACATGCTCAGGTATTCGGCATTGAGTGGATTCCTAGGAGCATCTAGTCTGGAGGATGAGGAGGATGACCTTTTCTTTGACGCTAGCACACAGGGGACTGCTGAGGGCAGCTCTCGATCGTTGATGGCGTAATAAGGGAATAGGAAGGGTGTATTGGAATGATCGTTTGTGCATTATGGTGTTGAATACTGTCAGTCGTTGATTGTTTGCTGGGTTGCGGGAAAATTTTCGAATTGTCGGTGATGTAGTCTATTCATTAGCAACCTCCAAGGCTAGTATCTACTGTCTAGTATAGACCGCTTAGGTTGCTGCCCATCTCACAGATGTTGATTATTTTAGGTTGTTAGGAGCTCGAGAACAGCGCATAGCAGAAAGGGTCTTGCAACATCAGGTAAGGCTGTTCTTGCCCTGGGTGCACTATGATGTGATATATGGTGGTGTGTGTCTATGCAGAAAGGGATGCCGTTGGAGTTCGTGTGGATGTGGGTATTTCTCAGAATCAAGAAATGACGCTGCCCTTCCTCGAACCCTGGTTCAAGGAGCTTGTGCCGGCTCTGCTCATCGCGATATGTTGTCCGGCTGATATCGAGAAGGCTGATCAGGACGAGGGGTTTGAGATCGAGCCCTTTGTGGATTTCCGGGAGGTAGTGACTAGATATTTTCCTCGTCACTTTTCATGTAGGGATAGACGAGCCGCAGTAGAAGCGAGAAAATTGATGGTTATGAATTGTGAATATGTAGTGTAATTTCAACTTTCATAAACAAGTGTTGTAATCCTGTTGTAGTATCGCCTGATGCATATAATGGTCGATCCGCTGGTAGAATTCTTTTTTTGGGTCAGTCTTGCGCCCAAGTGATATCTGATAGCTGCTCGATAGTCGATCCTGAGTGGATCATTGAACAGATTGGAGAAACACTCTCACAGTGTTGTCAGACGGATCAGGTAAGGTCGTGGTATATTTTGGGGTTGCAGTAACACTGGTAGGCCTCTGGGTTGGTCCGTGCGCCTTGGCAACGTGTGGAAGCATGTATATATGTGCTCACAGCGGTAGCGCCCAAAGCAGTTGCTGGACAGGATGAGGTGAGCTGTTTATTGGAATTGTGGAGAGTGATGGGCGGTGTTGGTTGCAGGTTATCCCGGGGCTCTTGCGATTGCTGCCCAAGTTGGACTATCCACGTGAGGGACTACCTGCCTTGCTGTTGAGGACGGGAGCTGGTAATAACGCTGACTCTGTGAAGAGGGTGGGGAGGGGGGCGGACGTGTTTTGTATCAGGTCGTATAGTACTGTATACCAGCTGCTACTTAGCTGAGCAGAAGGAGTTGTGTGTAACGCTGCTTAACTTCTTTTGTGAAACTATTATACCGGGTAAGCCCGAGATGAGGGTTTTTGAGGTTGATGATATTGTCAGTGCTTCCCACAGTATCGACTAGTGGTGGTGCCTCTAGGGATATTCTTAAACTATCACAGAAAGTGTGCACGGATGCTGTTAAAACGGTATAGTTGGTGTGGCTGGGCTCGTTGGGTGATTGGGTGCTCGTGTGGAAGGTTTTGATGGCGTCTCGAATGATGTTGGTGCAGAGCGTGGCGACTAAGGATAGGCAGCAATGGGAGCACCTTGTTCAGGGTTTGGTAGCGCTGGAGTGGGGGGGGGACGTGCTGGATGGTTTGGTGTTGTAGGCATCGGTGTGCTTGCTGCAAACACTGGATATTGATGCACGAATTAGTATTGTTACGGGCATTGGCTCAGTCTTTGCAGTGTTGCCGGACTGGGAACAGATCACAGCTAGTTTGAAGGACTTCTGCAGGTAGGAGTGCTATTATTACCAATAGTCCACTTTTGCTATTTCGCGCTAACGTAGTGTGAAAAGTCGCACTGTTGTAATATATGTTCGCTTTCCTTAGCTGACCCTGGGAATTCATATACGAACTAGGGTAGAAAAATGTACAGAAACCAACAAGAATTTTGCAAAATTTTTTCAGAATGTTCATATTTTGCAAATTTTCCCACATTGGGAAGTCGTGTTGATGCTGCCTGTCGTCGTGAGCGTACTCCTAAGGTAAACAAAGTGTCTAAGTATTATCCCTCTCCCATAGGTTAACGGCTGAGCCCCTGTCGAAGTCTCTACAGGACTATCGGCCACCACATAATAATATGGTGTCTGGTCCACCGGCGGTGAAGCTGTTCATAGCCAGCTTGAGCTGTTGTGGGCACATTCGCAACGAGTGAGTGGGAAGATCTGCTTATCGATCACTCGGGCGAGCGCGGTGTGAAATTGGTCTTATTTGTCGGTATTATTGTATTAGCTACTCCGCCGATGATGAACCTTCCACTCATCCACTGCTAGCGAATCTGGAAGAGTACTGGTCGACTGTCCAGCAGGTGGTGATGTCCGTCGTTATATACCATCAGGATCTATCTCAACAGCTTTGTAAGTTGGGCACTGCTCACCGTTGTGAGGGGAAAGGGGTATGTTGGGGAATCTGGTAGGACATCATAGTGATGCTATATACGCCTTGTATGAACGTATAATCATCATAACGTGGAGTATAGGAGTATCATACTACTAGGCCTTCGTGACGAAGGGGCGGAGCGCGATTAATCCGTATCTTTTGATTGGGATGTTGGGAAATAATGATCGTTGTGGAGATGTGATGGACAAAATGGATTTTCAATTGCGCTCGGCACGGTCATTTGATAGTCATAGACATCGAATCGCGCACCAAACTATATCTACCCTGGAGTTGGTCTACGGTTCGATTCCCGGGTTGGGCATTTTTCCGCACATATTTTTGGAAGCGGTGGGCGTAGTCGAGTTTTTCGGCTTTTCTGCAAACCTCGGGGCATAGAGGACTTGTTTGATTCATCTGATGCCTTCGGACGGTCGATAGTTCAGTCAAAATCATTCATCACGCACGCACGCACAACGCGAAAGTGCCTGTTGTGGCGGTATATGCTCCGCTCGCTCCGCAACTATACTCCATATTATGTATCATACTACTAGTATGGAGTGCTATGAGGAAATCAAGCACGGATAATCTGGCAGGAGTATGTGTTTAGAATATCCTTTTGCTACCCTTGTTGGATCTTATGCACTCTCGACCGTCTTGTTCGTGTTGTTCAGGTGTAGCATTCGGACATATCTTTGCTTACACCCGAGATGTGGCACCTCAGTCGGCAGTTTTCATACCAACACTACGTGAGTTTCTGCGAATTTCGTGGCGCGTGACGATTCTCTTTGGCCTCTTTAGAACTGGTATCAGAAGCATTCAGAGCGGCACCGTTGAGCTGTTGGATGCAGTTGGTGAGAACTTTCGTCGCACTATTTGGGGAACTTACGCGGGTGAGTAGGCTCTTGGTGTTGTTGGTAGCAGTAGTATTGTTGTTGTGGTTGTCAGGTCCATACAGAGTTGGTCAACACCTTGTGTGATCTTAGTGCTACCTTTGTTGCTCATAGTGAGTGAATGGGAGGGGGTTGGTGGGATCAGAGTCATCATCATCGGACTTACCATAATTTCGAGGAATTCTAAGTCGTAGACACTGGGTGAGAGAGCGAGGGAATTCTAGTGTGAGAATAAGATTCAGGAGTGACCAGCAAATCATATCGTCTAGGCCTGCATGGTGATGATACAATGTAGTTACTTCTGAGCTCTGTGGACTCGGCATGAGTTGGTCGTAATGGTGGATTCTCAGGTTCATCTTTGCAACAGAGTAACATGTCGCTGACGGCTCTAACAACTGACGAGAGTAAGATGGTAGCAGAGACGTACTTGGTGTTGGGGGAAGTGTTGAGATTCGTCGATCTGGTAATAAGGAGGGGGGAAGGTCCTTCTGAGAGGGGTCGGCTTAGGTGCATGTGGTACTGCCAGCTGGGTGGCTGTTGCCGACGACCAAGTTGGCCATTGCATGTTTAGAGGCTGCCCCTATTGATGTGAGTGGAAGGAGGAAGGGTTCTGTGATGTGAGGGAATTGTGGTAGGCGCAAACTCAACCTGCTATAGCGGCAATGTTGCACTTTCTTGAACGTCTGGTTACGTGGACGGACCCTCCGCCGATTATTCATGCCGCGGAAGATACCGAGAGAGTCTGCCAAGAGAATTGCCAGCTGGTAGGTTCAAATGGGGGAACTGTTGGGATTAGTGTAGGAAAATATGCGCATGGTCAGCTACATGTGTTGGTGATAGTATGGAAATTCTGAGGAAGGCTCAGGAATTTCGTATTGGTTTCTGTGTACTTCTATTCGGAGTCATCTGTAAAACTGTATAATTAGTGAGCTCAGCTGAGGAAAACAAAGATGTGCTCCTCCAATACTGTCTAGGCAAGCTTAGTGCTGCTAATATAGGTTCGGCAAATACTCCTGTCATCGTTCTCGAATGATGCTTCCGGTGGTACGGTATTGGATCATATGCTGTTGGCTCTGGTGGAGATATGGGCTGATAAATGTGATGGATACCCACAGGTGAGCAACGAGGAGAAGAGCACTCTGTATAAATAGTAGTAGGGTGATGGTTATTCTGATAGCATCGTTGATAGGTTCTGCCCACCACTGGAGGTGTACTTCGGACCATGCTCCTCTCGAGCTTCCAGGACCGAACTGTGGAGTCTCTGGTAAGCTGAGGTTGCTTTGGTTGTATCGACTTACGGTGCTTGTTGATTAGAATAAGGTTATGGTGGAGCCTCTGAACTTCCTATCACCTGAGCAGAGGCAGAATGTGGTATCTAAGCTGGTTGGGGATAGGGTGAGCAGGAGGAGGAGGACGAGGAGGATGGGAAATCTTCGCTGTGCGTTGGAGGTATCTTTTGTTGTTGCTGTTTAGGCTGATGTGAGGGTTTTCGGGCGGATCGTTCAAACGATGGCGAAAGAGTTTCACGCTGAAAGGAAGAGAGCGAAGTACGGCAGCTCGTCAATTTGAAGCGGAGCGAAGCAACTTATACTGCCGAAAAAAGACTACTAAAAACCATACTATCATATAATGCTTGACATTTCAAAAGATGCTATCTTGTGCTTGCGTGCAGTATGGTGACAATAGGGAGGTGATTTGTGGTAGTATAATGATGAAGGGTCTCCTTCTACCTGGGATAGGTCGGGACTTGAACGCGTCTTGTGAGGGGTCTCGTGATGATCCAGCGGCTGAACCCCGAAGCAAGGTGAGAGCATCGTCGTGACGAGGTTTGGGAGGTGTATGGGAATTTTGTCAGGGCTCGCTGTGTTCGACTAGAAGTAGAATCTCAACGATGGCCGACACGCCTTTGACTGATGAAGCATCGGCTGTTGATGGCAGCAAAGAGTAGGGATGCTGCCTGGTGGTTGGTCTCGATCATTGAGTTCTTGTAGGGGTCAGCCGCCGTTTGGAGAGGAGCATATGAGCGGCAGACGCATGAGTCAAGATGATTTTGAAACTGTTGGAAGTCTGGGATATGGCGGGTAGTAGCCGGCTTAGAGAAAACAGAGTACGTTGGACTTACTGTGTGGTAGTGCGTTGAACGTACCACTGCTGTTAGGAAACTGCTGAGGATGTCGTATTGCGTACGGTTGATACTGATGAGTGATATGCTCAGGCGTAACCTTGAAAGTCATTAGTCAGTGGCAGTTTGAATTGGATGGAATTGTCCTCGTTGGTGTGGCATGTGCTGAGATAGGCATCCAAGGTTGTTGATGCCTGCTAGATATGGCGTCGTGCGGCTGGTTCGTTGGGCAGCTGATAACAAGCTGTATGCTATGAAGTCCGTGGATAAATGGGCGCTCATAGAGAGGAGGAATACGGGAGATCAGCGTGTGGTAGGGTATCGAGCGGTCTGGGTTGTGCTGCATCCGGTGGGATAGGTCCAAAGGTTGGCCGATGAGCGCGACTTCTACGCCTCTGCTTCTCACGACTGTCCATTCCTGGTCCAATTCGTAAGTGTGGGGGTCAGTAGGGTATCTTAAGGTCGAGCGAGTAAGATACGAAGTAGGTCCGCTAAGTAGATTGTGATAGAATTCTGTCTATATGCTCGTTGTATTCATAGGAGCTCTCTCTCAATATCGGACATACAAGTACTCTCGTGGTAGTGATAATGGTGGTAACCATCCATAGTGAGTGTCGCAGGGGTTAGGATTGGTGATAGGCAGGCGTGTATTTGTGAGGCGCATTAGGTCCTATTTCTCATCGCAGGGAGGTCAAGCACATGTAGATCTAGCATGTAGAGAGAGATGATGGAATATATCAAAAACTGTCGTTGTTGTTGTATGGGAGTAACTGTATGCGGCTTCAGGTTGGTAGCTTCCAATCGTCCAAGAGGTTCTATTTTGTATTGGAGTTCTGCAGTGGTGGGGAGTTGCTCGAGAGAGTAAGGGTACTGGTCGTAGTGCTTGACGTCGATACGTTGATGGAGACTGTCGCTGAGGTCTACCCTGGGATCTTGTTAATATAGTAGTTACAGAATGAATGGGCTATTGGTCGTGTTTATCGCAGATTTTTTCAATGCGTTTCTAAGAATAATATAAGTGCGTGTAGAGGGGTGGCTAATTCTGCGGAGGGAATTTTGGGATGTGGTGTTTTGTATGGTACATTGGCATTAACTGAGATTTACGAAGGCGTGATTTCGGGTGCATCCTGTTGGGGTACTCAGGTTAGAGTGTGTGGTGGGAAGCTGCCGTTGGAAGCCTTCAAGGTGTATATGGCTGAGCTGTGCATAGCAGTGGATTTCATCCACAGCAAACATCATGCTATTCATAGGTAATGATGTCGTATTGTAGCGAGACTCTTCGGGTATGCGGCGATCAGGGATATCAAGCTGGAGAATGTGCTCATCGGCTCGGACGGTCATGTGAGGCTCACTGATTTCGGCTGTTGTGAGTTTATTGGAAATACTAGGGTTAGGGAGGGGAGAGGTATGTGTGGTATTCAGGCAAGGCCAATTTGAACCGCTTGGGTGGTGGTACTAACAGTGTCGTTGGATTCTCGATCAACATCATGCCGCCAGAGTTCTTC
>NW_003206607.1:107658-110387 GCF_000006405.1 Perkinsus marinus ATCC 50983
GATCTTAGAGTCAACGCTATGAATCAGCTGGTAGTAGTAGTAGTAGAGGGGTTGCTCGGGCCTTCTGAGTGCACTGTCAGGACCATATAGCGTGTGCATTGGGGCCGGTTCGGACACGGGAAGAGCTGCTACCATTCCTCACTGAATTGGTAGTAGTAGTTGCTCGTCGTTGTTTCATCGATCGGCCTGACTTGTAGGCTATGGTTGACGATGTAGCGTCTGATACGGTGGATGAGACTAGGGTCTTGACGGCTATGGCTCGGGTGAGCAGGGCTGGAGGTTCCTAGTAGGAGGGCACATGGGTTGTGTCCTTTGGGAAGGTACTTAATGCTGATTTCATGCAGTGGCTAGGCGGGGCGCAACACGGTCAGTGTTTGCTGAGACCACTGGAGGAGCTCGCCAATTCCGATGATGAGCCGAGACGCGAGGAGGCTGTGAAGAGCCTTATAAGCATCGCTAAGGTGTCATCCCTTGTGCTGCTGCTGGTAAGAGTGATTGTCGTTATTCAGGCCCTACCACTTAATACACTGGAGACCTACTATGTGCCGATGTTGCGCAACATGGCGGCTTCCGACTGGTTCTGTCAGCGAGCAGTAGCTGTCGCCCTCCTACCTGCTGTTGTATCTCGTAAGTGTCTCATCGAGGTAGCATCGTTGTAGTAGTAGTGTGAACTTATGATCAGGCCTGTGTGCTCGGAAGAAAGGCTCAGGCGGAGGTAAGGTCATCGGTGACCCGGTGGTGGTATTGGTCGGTGTAGATCCCCCACTGGCGTTGGAGTTGGTGAATACACTCTTCACGAGCTTGGGGGCGGACGACTCTCCCATGGTCCGACGGGCGGTTTTCCAAGTGGGCTACAGCGGGCTGGTCCCTGGTCAGCAACGCTTGTCATAAGGAAGTCGTCGTATAGGTACTGGGTGACATAGCAGCTGCGGTGTTCCCTGTGAGCGATACTGTGAATCAGCTTACTGAGGTAGTATGGGATGCCAGTGCTCCAATACTGTCATTGCCTTATGAACTCCTGTTGCCATATGTAGTAGTAAAGTGAACAGTAATTTCTTGAGGAAGACTCCACTACCCACGAGAACCTGTGGTCGTTGAGCCCGTACTTGTGTGTAGTTGTTCAAGTGCCTGGCTAGAGACGAGCAAGAGTCCGTCCGTATACTCACGGTGCCTGTGTGCATCCAGCTCGGGAAGTGCCTCGCAGCGCAGCCTTATGAAATTGTAAGTGATCACCTCATGAGCTGGCCAGGAGTATTGGAATAGTTGATAGGTTAAAGACCTGCTACCATCGATTCACTCCTGTGGGGAGGACCAGCATTCGTGGAGGGTGCGCTACATGGTGGCCGATAAAATTGAGGATGTTATAGAAGCAGTCCCTGAGAAGGTCCATATGCAGGTTAGAGTATCCGTTCCGTGTTGTATAAGCATCCATGTATTCAGATTTTCCCGCTGTTCATGCGCCTTCTCGCCGATCCTGAGCCGGAGGTACGTTGTGTAGCATGCGACCGTCTATGCCTAGTAGTCAAGCACAAGGCCGATCGAGACATGATGGAGGATCTCAGCGGGCCAGTAAGAAGCAACTCTACGTGGTAGTTCTTTAATCTTGTGCTTGGATCAGATGACGAAGCTCCTGCATGATCCTTCCGATGCTGTAAGGGCTAGCTTTGGAGCATCCCTTATGAAAGTGGCAGCCGTAGTGGGACAGGACCTAACAGTAGATTACCTTACAAAACACGTAGGCTCCGTGGTATGTGATGTTATGAGAGAATTTCAATAGTCAGATTCTAGCGGTAATGAGAGACCAGAGTACGAACGTTCGGCTGGCTGTAGTTGAGAACTTAGGGGAGCTCAACACGGTATGTCAGCATGGTCATCCCTTGGGCTCGTCTATGGCTTGTGTGGAGCTCAGGTGGTGTCCTTGGACCATATCTCAAAGAGTCTTCTCCCGACGATAATCGACTTGGCTTCTGATAGGCAGTGGAGGGTAAGCTTCGGGTGGGCCGCTACAGTGTGATTACATTTGGAGTATCCCTGCGGCTCATTTACGGTTGCATCGTGTTCAGGTTCGAATGGCGATTCTCCAGCAAACGCCTAAGCTAGCGACCACTCTTAGTGCCAAGACCTTTACTACTGAACTGCTAGCCACCGTCATGCGCTGGTGAGCTCCACTGGTTTGTGACTCATTGAGGTTCTCTGTGTAAGGCTGTGTGACCCGGTGTATTCGGTCCGTGTGGCCGCGACGGAGAATCTTGCTAATCTAAGCGTCGCAATGGGGACTTCCTGGGCAGTGGAGAATATAATACCGCACTTGCAGGAACTGTCTAAGAATTCAAACTATTTGTATCGGTGAGCGAAGCGAAGGAGGACTAACGGGCATGAGGTATTCTCATCTTAGGATGACAGCTCTGATGGGTGTGGTATCGATGGCCAACGTCCTCGACGAGAAGGCCTGTGCAGAGTTCCTTATGCCGTTACCGAGGTATGAATCTCCACCTTTTGTGGAAGCTTTATCCTCTTCACTCGTTCATGTTGGTATCAATACTGGCACTATTAGGAATTGATTAGATCTGAGGTTTTTTGATTCAGTGGGTATGTAGTAGCAGCAGGAGTGGCTCTTGATTCAAGAGTATTGAATCGAAAGGTTCAGTACTACTGATTTACAGGATTGTCATGGTTGCTTGATGTTAGGTCACTTGTCCAGGACTCTGTCGCGAACGTGCGCTTCAATG
>NW_003206607.1:110487-114048 GCF_000006405.1 Perkinsus marinus ATCC 50983
CTCTGTCTGAGCTCCTCGGGACTGTGGGCATAAAAGCACTGGGCACCGTATCTAACAAAGTAAGTCGAACAAGAACTGTGCCTCGGCATCGCTCACTGGCAGTGAAGGCCATATCGGCAGAATCTGTCTTTGAGGAGCCTCTTGACAACGTCGCTCATCTGCGGCTGGGTCTCATCATGTCCATTGGTCGCAGCTGGACGGCTTTCTTGTGGCGCAGGGCCAACAGCCTCCGGGTCGTAGGCTGGGGGAAGGGTGAAGGCTTCCTCCTTAGGAACATTGGGATCATCAGATTCACACACGTGAAGAGGAGTGGCGGTTGTAGCAGTATCCATAGCTAACAGCAATGTACCGGTAACAACGTCAACTGAAAGTCAGGTGTCTCTGCGACCGCTACTGCTCTCATGCCCATCAGAGTCCCACGAGGGAGTACCCACAGAGCCCGGACTACCCTCAAGGTATCGGCTCCTAGGGCAGGTCTTTGACTTGAGGCTGGTGACTACCTCTCATGACGCCAGTCCACAACCTCTGTTGAAGAATCTTTTGTGAAGTGATTATCGTTTCTGCGCACTTGAAATAATCGATTGGAATGGCGCGCGCTACTTACAGCCGCGCGATATCTCATCGTAACCACTTTAAGATGTCTAAGATTTCCTTTCTACTCCTCGGTGCCTTCCTGCCTTGCCGGAAGGTGCCTGACCGCCGTAAGCGCCTTAGTACGTCCCAATGCCTTTCACCCAGTGAGGCTGCGGGGGCGAGTGACTACCGACTGGCATCTGCTGCCGATGGTGATGCTGAATGGATTAAGGGTGACTGTGGAGCTCCGATGGACGCCGTCAGGCCCGACATCCTCCACCAAACTCTCATGCAAGTACTGGACTCTGAGGCCAACAAGTTTGGGTATGTTGATGACATAGTTATAGTCTTGGATGGCCATCCCTCTGTTGGGGGCCTCCGCATCACCAGCGACTTTGTCGTTCCGCGCACCTACCGCAGCTTCAGCCGGTGTTTAGCAGCCGCTATCATGATGCCATACCGAATCGGAGGTATATCTCGAGTCGATAACGGTATAGAGGATCTCAGAATGCCTGGGGACTTCGTAATCGGCCTCACTGTGGGCGGCCGCTACTTGAACAGCACGGACCTATCCGGTACGTTGAAAGGCCTCATGTCGAGCCCCTACAACCATGGAAGGATAGTCATCGCGATGGGTGTGACCTCCCATACGGACCCAGTGGCTAATGGTGCCCTCTCCCATGTGATGGGGGGTATGGAGTTCATCTCAGTGTCACGGTTGGGCCTAACAGCCTCTTGGGCTGCCGGTAAAGTGTGTGAGGCAATAGTCCTATAAATTGGCTCGCATGGCTCATGTCAAAGGGTTTGGCATTAACTCGTTTCAGTCGGTCACGAGGGTGGTGTTGCTAGTTCATAGTTGGACTCAGGGCCTCTGGGGTTGTTCAACCTGAAACTGCATCAATAGCGCCTCGGTTTGTAACTCCTCCATGTTGACCCATGTCTCCTTTTGGGCCTGCAGGAGTGTACCCTTCCCTGTACTGTCTAGTGTCCGATGGTATCGGTTGTTAGCTGCAACCAAGGCCATGCAGGTGGCGCCGCATCGGTACGAACTACGTGGGGAAATTGGTGAGGCGAAGCGGTCCGATGCCGTGCCGAATTTGGTGTGTTCAGACTCTGCGGATTTGGGCAAGTTCATATCACCGCTTCTGGCGTCCCCGGGGGACCAGGTGGTCCTGATGGCGGTAGTGTGGTGAGGTTGGTCGTGGCGTTTGGGAGCTGCCTTTCTGCAGTCACGAGCTCGCCATATAGCAGCGGTTCTGGAAGCTTCGCTCCGCTGTAAAAAAGTGGAAATGATGTTCACCGGACCACCTGAAGAAACGGAGAGAGATGGTAGGAAGGTCGGAAGCCCGGGGCTGTGAATGACCGGTTTTGGCAGAGTCGAGGAGGCCCGAGACGGTGTGGGCGTCACTGCGAGTACGTACTGGCGACAAGCCGGAAGTGGACCCAACGCGTGTCACTAAATTGAGAGTCTCGGCTGAGACGGTATCGCCAAGCCTTGGGGAGAAGATAATACACCAGTTGGAGGGTGGCGATGTTGTACGGCTTGAAGGTGATGACCCTGCCACCCACCTAGGACTACCATCTATTCTTTAGCCATGGGCCCGGTGGCACTCGCTAGACTGGTCAATGGGATAGCGGTGGCAGCGAGGAGAGGTGAGTTATTGTAGCATTGATGATACTCTGTGTGGTATTGCCCCGACGGCTCTGGGCATGCTATGGCTTATCAGGAGCTGAAATTAATAGTGGCAGTCTCGTTTCTCGGGCCAGAGGGATGCGGCAGAAAACTCAAGGTGGGGTGGCCCTTTTCGATCAACTTGGAGTGCTGTTCCCTTTCGTTCGGATGTCTCTTGGTCCGACGATTACAGGTGGACAGTTCTGGGCGATCGAAGTAGAGGTTACCCTCGACAAGCAACACCACAAAGAGGAGGAGGCTCCCAGTAGTGAGTCAACGGTCCGGGAGGTATCCAAGACTGAGGACGGCGGCCTGTTGGAGTCCAACTGAGCATGATTGTTGTTATGCGAGTTTCTGTGAAATTAAGACTGGTCCGGGTTGGTTGGTATGTCTTTTACTCGGAGGGTCTAGGGCTTCACGGAGGGCGAGAGTAGAGATGCCCTTGACACTCTCAAACGTGTGTGTTTGTGGCTTATTAGTAGTTGTGGTATTATGCTACGACAGCTTGGCCATTTCGGGCGGTATTTCGTATCGGAAGCCCGTAGGAGATCCCGATGGTCGAGAGAGTTCCGGCCGATGATGTATGCTACTGCTAAGATGCAGGACGCTGAGAACCGCTTTACCATTTCCAAGGATGCTGGTAGTGCTGGGCGCACTCATAAGGGGGTAGTCAAGCATGGTAGTGCTTATAAGATACGCAAGAGTGTGCACAAGCGATAGCGGACTTCTTGCAGGAGCCGGGCCAAATGGTCGTCCTCCAGATGGTACTACTCTCAAGGCTAGTCACAGTGGTAACGTATTACTCCATTGTAGATAGGTCCTGATGCCTGTGCTAAGGCTGTACGTGCGGCAGCTTACCTAAGGCAGCAGTACAAGATGGAATTGGACTTGTATTTCACTACAGCGCCGGAGGGCGTAGTGGCTTATGGTAGGGCGGCCGCAGGGCTCTGCTGGTGGGCACTGTGTTCCAGACAAGGGAGCCGCGGAGGAGATCTGGGTTGGGTTGGAAGTGGCCGAGGGGCCTCCACCGTTAGCGGCATTGATCGACTTTGAGATCTCTAGCAAGACGTTTCCTGACAAGCTAGCGTGGGCCGTGGCCTCCCACCTTTTCCGAGGGGAGGCTATGCGTTTAACTGGTGGGTAGGGTCAGGGACTGGCCTCGATCACCATGGCCCTTAGGTATTGGCCCTAGGAGCATCATCAAGATGGTCACGGCGATAGGGATCGCAGCGAAGTGGTGTAGGTAAGCGGGACCTAGCGATGGTGTATTTGTTTGTATAGTTGATGAGCATGGTAGAGGCGTGGTGTTGTCGAGG
>NW_003206607.1:114148-122404 GCF_000006405.1 Perkinsus marinus ATCC 50983
CCATTGTGTGATACAACGGTTTGGATCATGGAAGGACTTCTTGGCTTCGGAAGGGATGAATCACATAGTCCACTGTGATGAGAGGACTGTATCGGCCAAGCCCATGACCCCGGTTCGGCTGGAAAAACAGGTATCGAGAATGGGACGAATCGCCAAATTATGGTATGAAATTGATGGTAGAATTATGGTACGCGTAATTAGAACGAAACATTAGTGGCGCGGAGTTCTGTGTTATGATGTCATTATCCATGAAAATTGATGTACTTCCCGCAGTTTGTACATTTGTGTCGTCATAGCTATTCGATAAGGTATCCGTATGGTCCGGTGGTCGATTCGATTCTAGTAGTGGAACTCCTTGAATCCGGTCAACTAGGGAGAAAGGAAATTCCTGTTGGCTTATCGAAAGTGAACTAAGGCATGTGGTGGGATTTGTTCGTTTGGTTGTTCCCCTCGGTCGGGTTCTGGAGGAGGCAGGTGTGGCAGTTACTGCAGTTGAGCATCGAGTTGTCGAAGAAGTTGAAAAATGAGTGCAGTGTGTACTGGAGGCAAGGTCGGGAGCATATACCTCTGCCTGAGTAATATCTAGTGTATGCGTGCTAATCTGATACCAAACTTGGCGCAAATCATGGGATTTTAGACATACCCGATTCCTGATGCGTAAGTGGGACCACCACGAGAAGCTGCCTTGGTCACTGCAGACGATGAGCCACAATCACTTCTATCAGCGGGTGAGCAGGCCGGGCTGAGCGTCTTAACTCCCACACGCTTGCTAGGTCTACGACCCCAAGTTGATCGCCAAATGGCGCATCAAAAGGGAACGTAACATAGCCCGTAATAAGGCTCGGGAGGAGAAGAGATCGGAAGCCCAACGTATGGCTACGTTGGAGGCTGCATGACGTTTCTGTTTCCTCCTCATCTCCGTATGTGTTGTCAATTTCTAGGGTGATCCTGGAGTTGTTCATTTTACCAGTCATGATGAAGGGACCGTCAGTCCATCTCGGTGCCCATTGTAATGAGGGGGATTATTCTGCGCATCCGTTTCTCTTCACTTTCTTAGTGCTGGAGGAAGAGCGTATCTCGGTGGACCATAAGGAGCTGCGTAAGATTCGGAACAAAAATATTTGCTTGCCATCATCAAAGTCGCTGGTAGTACTTTCCCCCTAGACTGGGTGGTCAGCGAGTAGTCTGTCAGACGTGTGTTGCGGTTGGTATAGAGGGTAGTCCATATCCAGCAGCAGAATACCCCTTGAGGAGCTATCTAGCTGATGACAAGAGGAAGCATGTCAGACTGCACATAGAGCCTCAGTGGAGATACAAAGTCCCAGGCCCTTGTACTAGCATGGAAGTAGACCTATACTGGGTAGGGGTGATGGAAGTGATTAGAGTTAGGTTGGCTGGCACTCACAGCCGAGCGAGGCTGATGGGCCCACTCGCTTCCCTCTACGTCGACCCAAGTATCCGATCAACAGTTCGGTTATGACGAAATACTATGACAATATGGAACTAACTAAATCATATCATATTATGAGGTTGGGCCGGTAGAGGCAGCATGTGTGTTGTTCACTTATGATGACCATCTGTTGTGTGTGAGTGCTGATACTCTGCTACTGTCTTTGGACTTAGCCAGTGATGATGATGAGCAGCGAGCTTGGCAGTGGGTAGATGAGGAATCCGAGTGAGGTTCGGAGAGGAGTGGTATGGGCGCATGCCTACCTAGGCCGGACCTTCAAGTACCGCTCTGTGTGAAGGCATTGATTGTTGCTGACAAAGTGTCCCACACACGCCTAGGGTAGAGAGGTGTGCTGATATGGTCGGGAAATATTAGCGCACTGCGAAGAATTTCACATTGTTAGCGACGAGAATCTCCTGGCCACCACCACGCGCATGGTGGTGCGGGGGCTAAGGGACATGTGGAGGGGCTATGAGTAGGCAGAGGTGCTCGCCCTCGTATTGAGGGACTTCTCGAGCACTTCTGGTGAATCAGCAGTAATAATTTACATTGGTCTATTATCCTTATCACCGAGCCTTCATCACAAGCTCAACACGATTGAATCGACCTCGGGGTGGTTAGTCTAGCCATGATAGATCCGATGATATCTATCGGATGCTGTGAGAGCATCCGATAGATAGAGCTGTCTGACCTTGCCTGATTGTCACGAAAGAACGACGGTCGACGGTTCGCCACCTGGTATGATGGAACAAATATTGGGAGAAAGTTTATCTCTCACATTCCCGGTTTCGTCACTGCACAAGGGAAAATCACGCACGAGATTATCCTCTGATTTTTGGCTATTAGCTGAAGAGGTTTTTCTGCTTTGTAGCTGGCCTAAGTGGGAACGAACGAGCCAAGAGTAATGTCACTATAACGCAACACTAAGAGCAATCAACCGGAGTATCGCAGAGGGGTAATCAGTGAGACCGGAAGAAGGCTGTACTTCATCCTCATCGAGCCATTAAGCTGCTTAAGAACGAGGCTTCTCCTTCTTCTCCTTGTACAAGGCAAGAAGAGAGCAACCGGCAACCTTGACGACCTTAAAACGGACACCGGGGATATCACCGACGGCGTGGCCACGACGACCGAATCCGGACACGAGCACTTCGTCATTCTCATCGATGAAGTTAAGGCAACCTAAAAGGGGGTAAGTCTGTTTGGGAACTCAGAGAGGAATGGTATTACCATCATTGGGGACGAAAGCGGCGATCTTCTTGCCGTTCTTGATGAGCTGCACACGGCAGCACTTACGAATGGCAGAGTTGGGCTGCTTGGCCTCAATGCCCATCTTCTCGACGACAATTCCCTTGGCATGGGAAGAGCCTCCGAAGGGGTTGGACTTGAAGACGGTTCCGAGGTTGGCCTTCTTGTAGTCCTTATCGGCCCACCTGAAGAATAACAACAACGTACACGATATACGGACCCAAGAGAACCCCCTATTACAAGTTCTTCCTCCTAGTGTTGCGGAGCTTACGCGCGCAGTTGATTCCTCTGGGTTTACCGGATCCCATGGCGACACTGGTCGAGGGGTTAGGAGAAGGGCCTGATGAGGAGCCTAATCGATCAGTTAATCGATAGCCAACACATCCCGCGCGCGCCCGACGTAATTCACAACAGTAATTATCACCCGCAACGATGAAGTCAAGTGATTACTCCTTATCGACGAAAATGAAGGAAGCCTCGCGAAACTCAGTATGGTCACGTAGCTAAGGCTATATGATGGTCGCTCCTGTCAGCCCCCTGGGGCTCGCCGCACGCCCTCTATAGGAGGATACAGACCCTTACGCACTACTAGGGTGATGCCGACGAACTTACCAGCTTTAACCCGAGTACCACATACAGTGAGATTAGAGTATCTTCCCAATGCATACTGGCCTTGGTCTTCTAACCTAGTCCAACCGCTCGCACGGGTCGATCAAATCCTGCTCACAAAACAACAGCTCGGGGCAGTCTATGGCGATGACGTTGGAGAGGCTTCCCACAGTAGAAGGCCTGGGGAAGGGGCCGTGTATGAAAACTCAGGTGGAAGGCCCCCGAGAGGAGAAGAGCGAGGAGCCTCTTGCTGGTATCGATCGTATCGACAAGCTACTGCTCGGTAGTGACGACCGAGCTGGAGGGACTTCCAGGTCTTGCCATAGATATCATCGGGAGTGGTCAGAGTCGTATTATGAAGCGAGAGAAGCCTGTCCATGGATCGCCCAATGGGTTGGTTCAGCGTGCTCCTGCAGGCCAGCGCGTCACCCTTGTGGATCTAGACAGCGCACTGAGGGAAGCCCTTGAGGGGGAAGGGACAACGCATGGTAGCAGCACTAAGGTCTTCAGCCCGCTACTGATCCTCCCAGCCCGAGCAAGGTCGAGGCCAGGACCAGCACGAGGGGCACAGCCTCGGTCAAGAATATATTGCCCTTCCGAGCTGCCTCTGGAATGCAGTGCGTCGAACGACCCATTGTGGCTACCTGTGGAGCCCAACAGGTCGCGGGAGCTTCCAAGACGACACCAGTCCCCACTGGATTTGAGTGATAAGGGGCTAGGTGATATACATAGGTGGGGCCGCACAGGGGCTGCCTTTTGTGAAGACAATGTGATAGAGAGGCGTACATGCGGCTGACCCACATAAGGGACTGTGTTGACTCCATAGAGGGTCCGGCGGCCGTGGCTGAGGTGTCCAAGGCGTTGACGGCATTGCTAAGAGATGTACACCAGGGCAACGAAGAGGTGGAGGGTCGGTATAGGTAGTAGGGAGGTAGGGAGGACTTGGTAGCATGATCAGTGGCTTCATATTGTAGGCTGTGGTCTCCTGTGGTAGTCTTATGCCTTCAAACCCTAACATTGATTATAACATTAACATTTAACGAGTGATTCGGCTCCTTTGGTGGTCCTCAGGTACTTGGCGGAGCTGGCTCTTGCCGCTCGGGAGGAGTTGAAGAGAGTGATGGCTGAAGAAGCTCCTCGAGAGCGTGCCCGGTTAAGGAAGCTCGAGGATGAACTCAATGTAGCACGGGTGCAGCAACTGATGATGATGGGAGTTATAGTAGGCATATCACACTCAAAGGGTGGAGGAGGTTAATGAGGCTTGGGAAAAGGAGAGGAGGAAGATGGAGTAGTACCTTTGAGGGGGCGTCGGCTGGCCAGTGCTCTATACAGTGCATTGACGAAGCGCCTTCAAGAGAGGCTTGCTGAATTCGGGCAGACTGGGGATGCTAGAGGGAGTAGTTAACAACATATTGGAAATGCTGTGGCTCAGCGATGACTCAGTTGACGGTGATGAGGCTTCTGAGGAGACTGCGAGGACGAATTTGGATCTGAAGTTGGAGCTTGCACGCATGCGCAAGCTACATAAGCATGCTAATGAAGTAGGGGATCTTGGTAGGTTCTAGGTGCTCCTGGGGCTCACAGGTTAACGTGGGCCTACAGTTAGAGCTGGCCATTATGTCGTCCAAGGTGGCTGATCAGAATAGGGCTCTAGAGGCAAGCAAAGGGTCTTTTCGGAGTATGGAGGAGACTGCTAGGATGACCTTGTAGTAGTGGCGAGGGAGGTTTGTCGTAGTTGGTACTGTGCTAGGGAGGACCTACGTGCCACCCTGGTAGTGTATCGAAGACTGGGCAAGACGCTAGAGCTAATAGAACGTAATGTTGTTCGGGGTAGGAGTGGCTCTATGGGTGGCCATTCTCTATGGGAGGAAGCTTCGGAGAAGGGGTTGGAGGTAGAGTGAAGGAAGGACCTGTTATTGTTCATCTGTGACCGCGCGCCACGAAATAATCCATCAGTTATCGCATGTGTCCAAGTCATTGACCCACAAGTACGTCTGCCGACGGCACAGGGACGCTATTGGCTTTAAGACGGTTGCTCCTGATGAGCTCCAGCGGAGGTGAGACCAAGGGTTGCCCCTCTCCGGTTGGCTCTCCCCCCTCAGGCTTATGGCGATGAAAGAGGGAGGTAGAGGGTTGAAGTAGTGGGATGATGGCTGCTGCTGCTGGACAGTAGGTATCAGTAGTATAGTCAATGCATTCTGCCGTAAACTGAACGACAAGCGTGGCGACTCGGTAAGAGCTGTCCCCGAGCCCTTGCCGTGGATGATGAGGAGGCCCTCTGTGAAAGCGGTAGTAGACCCTTAGTTTCCTGCTTGACCCTCCATGGATGGGCGTAGGTCTTCGACACCTCCTCGCCCCTCGAGGAGACCATGAGTTTGGACCAGACTCGGGAGCTCAGCCATCGCCTAATGGATGGCTGGACGGTGGAGGCCCTCAGTGTTGTCGGCGACTTCTCACAGAAGACCATAGCTTTTCCTGAATACGTCTATCAGTAGCTTCTGGGACTGTGGTGGTCGGTGGCCGCGTTATTGGTGTAGATTCGTCACTTCAGAGCGTCTCGGGGACCACACTGGAGTGACGGGTGAATCGAGGGGGTTTGCAGAGTACCTTGCAAGGGCAGAGGTGGACATGGGGCCTTCTCGAAGGAGAGGGATGGTCGTAGGTTTCAGTGCCATAGGAGGATGGGAGAGGTTATAGCAGCAATAGAGAAGCACAGGGAGGAAGACTGGGCTGTCGCGGCCTTGGCGATAATGGTATTTGAGAGAGGAGTGGTATGGAATATCTTGCACGCATGCACAAGAAGATACTTGACGAAGTTGGAACTGATGTCTGTCTGGCGTATCACACGTGGCGGTGTATGGTCCATGGAGGGCCTCATAACTCATCCACTGAGTACTTAACAATGCACCGTGTTTGGCAATGTAAGCGTGGACATCTATGATGAGCATCTCCCAGGGTCCTCTATTCCCAGGCATTTTCCAAGCTCTACCGCTGCGCTCTCCCGACCTTCTCACTGACGTCTTCCAAGTCCTTTCGGAGCTCAGTGCAGTCCATAACGAGAGGGATAGGTTCCCTGCTGACATGCTCCTACGCCTGCTCATGGAGGAGTATCTAGTAGAAATCTACACAGTGCGGCAGTGTCGATGTCATGGTCATTCAAGGTTGAACGGGACGAGCGGATGGTGAGTCTGATGGCGATGTCCGATGTAGCTCTGGAGGTGGCTCGAAGGAGCTCCCTTAGTGTTGGTCAAGTGGAAGTGTTGGTATGACCAGCGCTGAGGAATGGCAAGATTTGGCAAGATTGCAAGCTAGGTTCGAACATTCTTCCCTGCGTGCCCTATGGGGTGCAGTGCAGTGGCTATGGCCCTAACAAGAGAGGCTATGAGAGTTCATCCTGAGGGGATAGTGGACACCAACAGTCTTAGGGTTGCCGTAGGGCTGTGCGAGAAGCGCTCGCCCGCCTGTAACGCTCTGTAAGGTGGAAGAAGGCAATCTTATGTGCCATCAGTTGGTTGTTCATATGTTCGTATCTGGGCAGTCATGTAAGCGGCGAGTGATGATTTTGGTGTGGCACGATGTGACAGGCTGTGTGGTGGTGTCGAAGTGGTTAGAAGAGCTGATGGCTTTGGTGAGCAGGGCGATGGACGTCAATGAGCTGGAGGGCACTGCCTCCCACTTGGCTCTACTGTCCTCTACGACGGCCATACACAGAGTCCTCACGTGGGCCTGTTTAGTATCTCCTGTGAGGGAATGCAGACGTATCTTAGATGTGATCCTCATGATAAGACGTCATTCTGTGGGGGTCTCCAGCAGATAGTGAACCTGTACGCGGAGGTGTTGGTAGCAGTAATGCAGACGGGGTTGTATTTCAAGGGAGGGTAGGTCGATTTGGACGGCCTTCCTGGAAGCTGGTGGTGGCCTCTTAGGGCTCCCTCGGATAAGCCTGGTCTGCAGGGCTCGGCTGATGTGAAGGTGGGGAGGGATGGGAGGCCCTTGAGGGCTAATGTGGGTGGGGTAGGTACTGGGCCTCACTGAGAGGGCTTTGGAGAGCATGTTGAAAGTCATGAAGCGTTTCCTCCATCATACGCTGTGAAACCAGTCTCTTGAATCTTTGATAATCGTCTTGGGTTGAGGATGTGGGGAAGGAGTGGTATGAGCAGTGATTCAGTGGTATTCTTGGTTAGCAATGAACATTCCACCACCTAGGGGGATGTTTCCGCCTCCAATGCCCCCACCGGGACCCGGCGGATTTGTAAGTGTGACTGCTATGTATGTAGTTGAGCTGTTGGTGGCCTCAGATCCCTCCGCCACCCTTCATGGGCTTACCTGGTGGCTTTAACGTCGGTGGATCAGGGATGACTCTTAACGGCGTCCCAGCAGGAGTCGTCGCACCTCAGAAGAGAAGTAATGTTTATGCAACCACCACGACTACAATTAATTTTCAGGCAAGCATAAAGTGAAAGCTAAGGGCCAGCTACGAAGAGCCGGAGGGAAGATATGGGCTGATCCAACCCTATCAGAATGGCCCAGCGATGATTTCCGGTAGCCCGCCGTCTTCCCTCTGCTGTGACCTAATTTATTTCTTCAGGATATTCTGTGGCGACTTGGGTAACGAGGTAACGGATGAGTTGTTGTTGAGCTCCTTCAAACAGTGAGTGCCGACCCCACCTCGTCCTCTTGGGCTCAGCGAGAACCCCTCAGGTACTCTAGTTTGCAGATGGCCAAGATCGTTAGGGATAAACGATCGGGGAAAAGCAAAGGTCTAGCGGAGCGAAGCAAGTCATGTTTGTGCATTTTTGGTATTATTCCAGGCTTTGGTTTCTTGAGCTTTCGCGATCCCGAAGACATGATTAAGGCGTTGAAGGAGATGAACCACAAGTAGTATCCCATCGTGGAGGGATGAGTAGTATTGGGGCTTGGTGGTAGATACGTTGGTAACAGGCCTATTACGT
>NW_003206607.1:122504-130812 GCF_000006405.1 Perkinsus marinus ATCC 50983
CTCCGCCGCCACCGGGACGTAACGATCGAGTGGCTGATATAACCTCTTCATGATAGTCGATGGAAAGGACGACTTGCCACTGTAACAGACTAGCCCTGCGTCGCTCCGCCTAATACTCTTTCTAGGTACTCGGCTGATCTGAGTTCGTCTGCCGGCCGTCGCGACGATTCACCACATTTGGATGAGTTTGTGATGCACTCCTCCCTGGACGTAATTGACGAGGCGATATGGAACACGAGTGACACCTTTTTTCCAATGATCGACCGCTTCAATGACTTCCTCATATCGGCGTATGAAGCCCCTCACCGTCAACTTGTCGTGTAGTTATTCCGATTCAGGTTTGTCGGTCCCTCGAATGTACGCTTTCTACTCCTACATCGGCATACATCTATACGTTCCCCACAGCAATTAGAACAGGACACGCAAAATATCCGAACGTTTTTTCAAGAGGTAAAACGTCCACCGCAACCGCTACACATCCACGATAATCGTCCGCAGGTTCATCTACTCTTCGTAAAGGTCCAAATGAATCCCCTGTATGGATTGAAGTGGACCGGCGGCCGACAAGTGCGGTGTAAGCACTTCGATTCTGCTGTAAAAGAGCTAGGGAAGCGACTACTGCTGTGATGATTGTAAAATAAATTCGTCTCGTACATCGATACGTTGAGTTGCGAAGTTCCTTATTCTCCACTTGGAGGAGTGGGTCGCCATCACTGTGCCTCTATGAAAACATAGTGTCGGTAATTCCAAGATATTGATTTGTGAATAAACATTACAGACATTACTGGCAGATTCTGTATGAACCAAAAGAAGAGGAAGAAGATAGTTGGAGGCCGCCAACATCCCGAAGGGTCTTAATTTGGCATTGCTGAGAAATCAAGTCGTGTCACAACGACTAAATTCATGACGTACCGATGTGGACTATGGAAAAGCAACACAACAAACATTGATTAAGCTGAACAATAGGCAGCACGATTGCTGTAGTCAGACCAATGACCATAGTAAAGCTCGAAGATAACGTGTCAGCCGAGTAACGTGAGCCTAAGAGTAGCAGTAACAAGCAATTATCGTTGGCTTGAGCTACACACGAATTATAGGAAGTATAGATATGATGTAAGAGTAGGGGTCGACAATGAGGACGGACCAGATATGAGCGATCCCGAGCAGCCATCGGGGAGGACGGACATAAAGCCCATCAACAGGGGGAGCAACAATACATTAAATAAGTGGCGATAATAATACTCGGTATTCATTTACAAAGCTTGGCATGACACCGCACTGCAATTGAGAGATTCCTCCGGTAAAGCACGAAGGTGTTGAACAATGCCAATAGAAGTATAGCGATCGTGAAGCAAGGATTCGACTCGGAAGAACTGCATCAATCAAAGCGGAGTCGAACAACATGATATCACCCGTGAGCAGCACGAGGATCTCGTAGAGTACCGCGAGTGAGACTATCGAGATGGCCTCGATCCATCGGGGCTTCCTTCTCTGCTCGAAGCAAGCATAAGCCACAAAGACCAAAAGAGGCATCCGACAGAGCAGAAGAATCAGAGTCGATACGAGACACCGCAAAGTCCTCCACGGTGGAGGCTCCACCAGGGTATATCAACCGAGGGAGAATAGCGAGGGTAGGGGAACTGACAGTCCAAGGACGACTCCTGCCTGTTACATATTCCTTGTGACCACGGACATACTCTTCAAAGGCTTCGAGAGAACCAATAACGAGTCGTATAAGTATCCTATCCACCTCAAGCAGGCCTTCACCATCCTCAACTGTGAACTCACTAGCTTGCCGATGTAACCTGAGTCTATGTGGCAAATACTCATAGATAATGAATAGTCCTAAGAGGGCCGCCATAAAGAAACTACAGCCCAGCATACAGACATAGGAAGGCGTCTTAACCTCCACGTTGATACTTGCAATACCCAAGATGGACACCGCAACAATGATCAACACTTCGGCACCGAAGACTACAAAAGCGTCCATAATTCATATAAACCATATAACATCAAAAATTTTACACCTAGCCGATAAAGGTATGGCAACTAAACTGACGACTTCCCGGTCCCAGCTTCTTTGCTTGAGGTCTGTTCCATCGAGTTCGAAGATCTCCCGAGATAAGAGGTACCTCGAAAGCTCTTCAAACTGGAAAACGCAACACTGAAGTGAAGCGGGAAAATAGGGTTACTCGGACTCAGGAAAATGCTTGGAATTTTCGACGAGCCATTTTCGTCCGAGCTCTCGGAATGGCGTTTGCCAAGAGCTGGCTCGGGAGGTGAGGCATTTTGATAGGCCCCTAGTGTGACGTACGGGGGCTTTTCCACCCCGACATCGAGGATTTCAGTGGGACTTGTGCTCTAGGCGAGGATAAACCGAAGGTGCTTGACTTCTTCTCCCAAGGCCTGTCCTCTCAGTGATGCCGTGAAAGTGAATCTCATGTACAACACGTATTGAGCGTTGACTGATCAGAACCTTTCCACGATGGTCATTTGCCTCACCTATGTCGCAGTAGCGGAGTCTGACTGTTCCACATAACGCGATAAGTTGGCCAGTCAGAGAAATCAATTAAGCAACAGTTAATCATCAACACGTGCAACGTTTCCTCGGGCTACTCCATCGTTCTCGCCATCTCCAACTGTACCACACTCTCTCCTAATCTCGGTAATTACATGGGCTAGTGCTTCGGGATTAACAATCTGAGACCCGATCCGATACACCTTGAAAACCAGCAAGAAGACTTCAACTCACCCGAGTTTCCAACAGTGCCACACATAGTCGTAGCTGACGAGGAGTGAGACCCGTGTCGAGCAAGTCCGATATACGCTGGAGAGTCCGAAGAGTTGCTTCTCGTTGGTCTGACGGTGTAGCACTGACGGCGGACATAGAACTCGAAGTATCAAGGAATGTAGCTTGACAATCTCCCTATCAACAACGAAGAAGGACTGATAAGCTTCCAAGGAGCCTCACTCAGAGTGATACCAACAGACAGACTACCCATCTCAAGTCTGACGTTGATATCGAGAACGAACGAGCCTTCAGAGACACCTTCAGAGCGACGCTCGTCCTTTATTCACCACAAGATGTGATAAGCGTACAAAGATCGTCGAATGTCATCTTCCCCATATTTGGAGTGACCCTTTTCTTCTCGACGCGAATCGCGACAGATCTACATCGAGTTCACTCACACACACACTATACACTATAAAGAGGCCAACCAGAGTAGAGGAATTTACTTCCGGCCTGGCCATCTTACGCAGGTTTTGAGGTGAAAGACTAGAGTCGAGTTGAAGCCTCCATACACGCTTTGGGGCTGAATCAGATACACCCTTCCCACAGCAATGAAGTTCATCATCCCAACTCGATGCCCCCAATAGCATACCGGCTTCGGCGTTAATTTAACGCAATCGTCAAGGGAACGAAGATACAGCGACTCGTGCAAAATGTCGAATCATTCCGATTGGTAACTGTGTGGAATGGTAGAAAATAATTGAACTATAAATGTGCAAACCTCACTGCCCAGAGGGAACGATTTTGCTTAGTTGAAAATGCTTGGCTCCGGCACCATTTCCAGCAGGAGAACGTTCTCGTCCCACCACATCGTAAGCTTATCGGAGCCTCCACGTGCCTGGACGATCCCACATCCACCCGAATCCGGAAGGGAGCAGAGTGATATGAGTTATTCGATGAGAAAATATAATCAATGACAGAGAACCACAGGAGCGACCAAAGAAGCTCATCAAATGGAGCTTTCTGAGCTGACCGATTTCTGAGGACGTCTCCGGCGTAACCGAATCGCATGACCACGGTAAGTCCACCAGACGGCGAAGGCACAAATGAAGGCTGGGATGACGAATACCCATCCATAGGGTTCGGGAAGCTTGAGCTGTGTTGCTAGGTTCGAATCGAACAACGCAACGCCTCCTCCAACTATCTCTGCCATATCGTATACCAAACCAAAGCATATAACGACGATAACCACAGGCCAGTTGGATATTCCACGCCTCTTAGCCGAGGATGTGAGCTTGCAAGCAACAAACGCTAGCAAGGGTGTACGACAAGCCAACATAATGCATGCGATGAGCACGTCTCGAACATAGAGCAACCAGTTGTCGTTAGGAGCTATCGTAGGCGAAGATATAAGAGAGGCTATTCGTGGTGCCGAAATAATTACATAAGGGAATATCACTATTCCAAGACTTCTACCACTCAAAGACCACTCAGGAACTTGAGTGGCTCCTAGTCGTGGCCAGTTAGTCCTTAGACTATCCTCGAATTGAGCTTCCGAACCATACCATCGGGCAATGGTTTGACGCAGTACACGAGTATCTTCTGGGAGACTACACTGTGCTTCTTCAACACGGAAGGCTTCGACTTGCTTGTTGAGTTTTGCCTTCGCCGGAACAAAGCCAGATATGACTTCGAAACAGATTATTAAAGTGATTACCACCTCTATAATGATCAGTACAACCAGAGGACCATACAGTGATAATGGGTGGATTTTGAACAAGAAATCAGTAATGATGACGGTTACCAAAAGTGCGACTTCGCAAGCAGTGACCGAAATACAAAACCGACTCTGTAGTGAAGATACTAAGATTATTGCATCCGGGCTATGTGTTCGCATGAAGGACGCCACTTCGAAGACGCACCAAAGTCTCGAGAAGTAGTCTGGGGTCCAGAGGATCACCAGCTTATTAGAGTGATGGATAAAGACACTGATACTGCATATACCCCTTTGCTTAGCTACTGGATCATCCTGTGGTATACAACACTTATCGAGAAATACTTTCCTACTAGACTTTTTCCTCGCGAAGCGGTAACCGTACACCACTCCCAAGCACATAGCGGCCACACCGATGAGCTCGACAAAGACAGAGGCCAACTCCTGGTACGAGGGTAGAAAATAAACACCAATTGAAAGAGGGAGGAGAACAGTCAGCATAGCAATATACCCCTCCCTGAGATAGACAACTGTTACCAGCGAGATGTGTTTCCATATTGGATTGCCAGCCCACGAGTGGCTGATGAAAGCATCCAAATTCTCAACGGGCTCAGACAAGTCATAAATGTCCCGATGAGCTTCAGGACTACGAAATAAGGACCATCTTGATACAACGACTCCGAGAGGGACTCCTCGTAAGAGCTGTTCAGAGGTTGAGGTAGCGTCACTCATACTTCGCACCCGTAGCGTATCAGACGGCAGCGGCGGCGGCGGCAGTTGTAGAGTATTTTTACGCGGAGACATCATGTATTGATATTGTTATCTTGGACAAGTATTATTATCAACTAGGACAGAATAATCAACTACAGCAACAAGACTTCCGAACACTATACCGCATGAACGACTGAGTGCATCTACCTCATCCTCATCACACAACTTGCATTGAAGTCACAACTTCTCGAAGTAGTGAGCCTACGGACTAGTTCACAAGGATAGCGCCCTCAAACGGCCGGGCTAAAAGCCGCTAACAGACACTGAACAATCAGCGCATGGAGGAACGTGCCTCAACCACTGTAACAAGCTAACGTAGTCCCTTCAACGTAATACCATGCCAAACAGCTTGAGTCCCCTCAAAACACGTAAGTACCACTACTACTTCTCTTGTATGAGTGAAACTAGCGGTAGGAGCACGACGTGATTGCCTCAACTCAAATACTCAAGCCATGAGGGAATTATCCACAATATGTTGCTGATAAGCTCTAGTTTACCATAGCGGATATAAGAATTCGGACGACAACGATGTGTATATGAACAGAAATAATGGCATTCAGAATGCCTGTATTGTACGTAGGAGGCAACTGAGCAACAATCCAAGACTACGATCATCGCAACCAGCAACAACAAACAACGGAGCGGCTTAATCGTGCGCTTCCGAAAGATAAGACAATCTGACATTACTCACAGCGAGCCCAAAGGCTTTCAAGCAGATGCTGACTAGTATCGATCAATGATATTATACATAAGGCGGCAAGCCAAGAATATGATGAGTTAAACGGACACTGGAAGAGTTCGTCATCCAGAAGCAACACACTGTTGGCTTCTGCCAAGCCGTGGGACCTCTCGTGGTGGTGCTTTCGCTCGAGCTTCCACGAAGAGGCGCTTAACCGTAGGAGCGATCTTCTTCTCCCACATTTGCTGTTCCTCGGGACTAAGTTTGGACCACTCTCGAGCCGCCGAAGTGCCGAGAGCCTCAAAGTCGATCTGCTCGTGAAATACCGACAGTCCAGTAATCCCATCCTCCTTCTCCCACACCTACACGACCATGGTTAGTCCTAAGGTAAGCAGAGGGGGACCAACCTCAGCAATGCTAGGCCACCAGGGTGCCCATTTCTCCATGGCGACAATGAAGTGATCGGATATGCAGACAGCTGGAAGGTGTCCCAAGTCCATCTGCCGCATCCTGATGAGCTTCTCGACACTAACTGGCATGAAGCCGAATCTCAGGACCTATCCCGGAACGAACTCCACACAATATGAGAGTCTCACTGCTTACTAGTTGCTTCAAAGAAGTGAAGCGACTAAGTGCTTTAGTTACAGCACTAACATCGTGACTGTCTCCACTGATTTCAACGTGAGGAAGATACAATCGCGTAACCTGCGGGTATCAACTGAAAAACCGCTGAGTACCACTCGCTCACCATTTCAGGTCGCTCAATAGCGTTGAGCATTTCCAGTGCGAATGACGCCGATATCGTCGTCACATCTGCCACATCAAGAGCTAATGATGTAAGCTTCGGCATGATAGGTAGGGCCTCCTTCTCGAATGCCGTCTCGTGTCCCGCTACAAAATAGTCCGCTCGCACCGTCTTGAGAGAGGCGCTATGGGCTCGCAGAATTTCGCACAAGGCATCGAAGCTTCGAAGGCCGCTAATATGGAGTGACTCCAGCTGGTTGGGTGCCATCACCTCAGTGCAGAACTCCAGCAGATTGTCAACAAAGAACTCCCTCTCAGCAGCGCAGTTGACCCGTAAGGTCCGAAGATTCGATACCGAACCCGCACTTAGGCGAGACAGTGCCGAGAGAAGGCCATGCGCCCCTGATTTCCGGGCATCTAGTTTCATGCTCTCGATGCTTGGCAGACACAGTCGGCTCACAGCCTTCATGGTGCGACCAAAGGACGCAGAACTGGTTCCACCATGGGCAATGTGAGGGACCATCAATTTCCCTTTAATAGGGTCGCGACACGCCACACGGTAATGACGACTAGTAGCGGATAGCCTCGCCACGTCTCTGTCAGTGAGGAACTGAACTATATGTTCGAAAGGGAGCTGACCAATAGGCATAGCCAGCATTTGCCTTCTCTGCAGTTCACATGCTATCTCCAGCCTGGCAATGGGGGGCCGAATAAGCAACTCGTCAACGGTACGCTTCCTACCTCTGCTGGACGTAACAGGCTCGTTTTTTCTCTAAGTAAGTAATGTCTTCTTCCACAGCAGAAAGTTTAGCTTCTATAATCTGAAGCAAAATCTCACAAGAGCTGTCACTAAACTCTCCCCTGCGAGAAGTTTCACACTCAGAGTTGTGCGAGCTCAACTTCCGATAGTGGTTGATTACTTCTACCGAGATACTACCTCTTGGGCAAGTAAGACAACTTGCAGTGGCTTCACTGCCAAAGGTGCTTCCATGGGGAAGGCTGAATCAAATGTCATAAGGAAAGAGTAGAAAGTAAAGAAGAGACTACCCCCACGCATAATACAGCTCTAATGAACGCAACAGCTACACATCGTCTACAGCACATGTGTACGAATTACTGGATTCAGCGTGTTGTATGCTTTGTTGACCTGCCATTGATGATGGCGACATTATCATTCCCCGTGTAGCTGCTCCAGTTCTTTCAATCTCAAGGCCTCGGCAATAGTGACTCGACGCCCGAGCCCCGCCTGAACCCAGGACTAGCCTTTTTGCGGCTCAAAACAGCCTTTACCTCTTCACGAAGCTTCCTCCTCTTTGGTGCCCAAACGGCTACTAAAATCAGTGTTATGGTAATGGTCCCTACGGGGGCACTTGGGATCATTCTCAGGTCAACACCCTCCTTACTACCTAACCATACTCCTAGCAGTACCCAACGGTAATCGGTACCGCCAACGAAAATGAGCGAGTGGAATATCGTGTAGTAGCCGACAGACACACCCCAGTAAACGAAGAGGGCCAGTAGACCCGTCCCTGACAGTGCTTCATCATTCGAGTAGTGCCGTACGATGCCACGACTCACAATCAAGGGTATCATCTTGATCTTCCTGATAGAGACCGTAGCCACTGTCTTCTCCTTCAGCCATTCTACTAGAAGAAGGATTGAGGACTAA
>NW_003206607.1:130912-137626 GCF_000006405.1 Perkinsus marinus ATCC 50983
ACATTCTCCGCTGACATTGAGTCCATACCTTTGGGGTACTTACTCGGACATCTGGAGTCGATCCTTGCCAGCACAGGAACTCTATCCCACACTGGCAAACCTGGCGGCACTGTCGCCGCCCAGCTCTATCATCGCTACTCGGTGAAGAAAGCAACCGAAGCTATTCGCCGAGGCGTTCCCATCAGATCTGTTCTTCAGGATCTCAGTGTGATGGACCAGAACGTCTCTCTCAGAGCTGCCAACGAGGCGGTGGCTGCCAGAGAAAGGAAGAACAAGTCCTGGCGCAACTGGTCCAACTACAACAACTTAACCAACAACAACTACAATGACAGCAGCAACAAGAGACCACGGGGAAGGCCTTGGGACAAAAGCAAGTCTGAAGGCTCGACGGGGAACAACACCAACGACAACGTCAACAAGAAGAAGGCCTAAGCGTGGGCAACCTCGGTGCTCCCTCCCCCCTCCTGAGTCAGCAGTGATGACATCTTTGAGAGTCTGCATCATCTCACTATCATCTCACCATCGCTTGGATGACGCGTGACTTATTTCATTTTTGCGGCGTATCACTATGATACTATCACGTACCGCTCCTCTCACCTCCTTATCAGTCATCAGTCGCACGAGGAAGTACGATCGTCTAGATCACCCTTTTCTTGGGATAGGATCCCAATTTGCCTCGTTATAATCACAAAAGAGATTGAGTTGCTCAGTGTTAATAAACTGGCGGAGCACGGCATCCTCGCCTCGTCACTGTTAGCAACGAGGCGAAGCAGTACCGAGAGCAAATTGCGAACCCTCATTGGTGAGGCAACAACGAGGAGGAAGGGCCGTTGGAAGAGTGAGTTAGGACAGTGACGCTAGCTTTCCATACTGCCTAGTGTTGGTCGCTAGTTGTTTCGCTCATTCCCATCTTTAGCATATGTCGCCGTCCACTCAGAAGCGCCGCAAAACGACCACAGACGCCAGAAGGAGGAAGAGGATGCGCAAGTCGAGCTCACGCCCGATCGCTCTACAAAGCTTCCGCTCCATCCTCGACGAAGAAAGTTCCACCCATGAACCACGTCTCTTCTACACCAGTTCCAAGATAGATGCGGCTAAGATGAGAGCCTATAACCTCACAGGAGGCGCACTGGAACATCTAGTGTGGGCCCGCCAGAGATCAAGTCCGCTCCAGACCGAACCAACACTACCACACTCCCTTCTCGCCGCGTTCCGTGCTCACAAGGACTCAGAACCCAAAGAGATCAATGAGTCTCGGAGGAGAATAATGCACTTCCTGAGATTGCGAGCACAGCAGCTCCTCCCTGAAGCAGACGAGATGAGGTCGAAGATGAAAGAGGATGTTCGCGCAATCAGCGGACAGCTGAATCTCCCCTTGCTTAGAGAGCTGATACTTCTGACAGACTACCCTGATGTAGAGCTACCCAACGACTTGCAGAAGGGTATGCCGGTAGTAGGACGACTACCCCACATTAAAGGAGTCTTCGGTCAGCGCCCACCAGGCGAGTTCACTAAGAAACCGAACCCCTTCGTTGACCCGAAAGAACTCCTCAGATCTGCCATGGACCGGAGAGAGGAATTCCTCAAACTCGTCAGTGAGCAAACCTTCAACTCACAAATATGGGATTCCTGCCTCGCGGAGGTCAGGCAAGGTCTAATGGAGGGCCCTCTGTCGACCTCAGAAGCACTTGAGCGCTACGGCAAGCACGTCCTAGCGTCCAGGTTCGCAGTCGAACAGGTGGATAAGACCAGGTTCTGCGATGACTACCGCAGGAGCGGAACGAATCGGTCTACCGAATATTCTCAGTCCATAACTCTACCGACCCACGAGACCATTCTAGCCGTCTGGAGGTTGGTCGCGTCCTTGAACGAGGAGGATCCGATAACGATATTCAAGAGCGACCATGAGAGCGCCTATCGACAAGTCCCCACAAATCCCGAGCACTCACGGTTCCAACTCATCTGCGTCACCGGCCCAGATGGCAGACCAGCTATCTTCCGGCATAGGGCTCTCTCCTTTGGAGCGAGCAGCAGCGTATGGAGCTACTGCAGAATTTCGCAGTGTTTGACGCACCTCCACAGAATTCTATTCGGTGGTATCAGCATGTCGTTCATTGATGATTACTGGGGGATCGAGCCCGAATCGACGGCACATTCAAGTTTTGAGAGCTTGACACTGCTCAACGAACTCATTGGGTTCAGGGAGAAAGAGTCAAAACGGCAGGCTCCAGCCACGTCGACGACCCTTCTAGGTCTCAAGATCTCTTTCGAAGACAGATCGGTCCGTTTCGCTCTGCCCGAGGACAAGCGCTTGAAGCTCATGACTTCGCTGGAGGAAATTCACCGGACGGGTTGGGCGAGTACCGGGGACCTGAAGAAACTCTGTGGCCGACTCACATTTGCCGCTGCTACCTCGGCAGACCATTCCTGGCGGTCCTACACAAGGAGCCTTTACTCCTGGATATTCCAGGGACCGAGGTATGCATCTCTTCAAGTCAACAATGCCATATCAAACCTCCTGTCCCTTGTGAGGGACGCTCCACCAAGCCGCACCGTGAGAGTCGAACCAAACGAAGTCAAGCCGTTCGTTCTCTACTCCGACGCAGAAGGGGCCCAGAACCGTCTGGGAGGTGTCCTCTGCAATCCTCATGGCAGCTCCGACAAGGATAAATTCTTTTCCGAGACCGCTCCGCAGGCGATTCTAGAGTCCTGGCAGGCCCGCAAGACACAAATTGTGCCATTGGAGCTTCTCGCGGCTGTGACGACACTACAAACCTTCTGTAACGTTCTCCAGAACAAGTCTTGCGTCATTTACGTCGACAGCGAGCCGGTAGAGTACGCCCTGGTCAAGGGCAGCTCCCGTCAAGAGGATCTAAACCGTATGGTCTCCAGCTTCTGGCGTATAGCCACGCGACATAACATCTCAATCTGGGTCACTCGCGTTCCCAGCAAACAGAATCTAGCCGACGGACCCTCTCGTCGAAGTTACGAACATGTCGCCAACTTTTCGAGATGGCCAGCAAGGTGGCCCTCTACACCAATAATTTGATTTATGGGTGATGCTGTTTCAGTATACACGTTTCGGGAAGCGCAATCCGTGTTGAGTTAGCCGAAAGTACAAAAAAAAGGGGGGAAAAAGGGCGTCGCCTGGCCACTTCAGTCAGTTGCTCGATACTTTCAATGGCCCGTTTTCAGCCAGCCGTGAGATCCAAGGCTACACCTCAAGACGACCCTCACAGACGACTGATCAACCAAGCCCAGGGGGCGCTGCACCTCCGGTCCCTACCGGCCTCACCTCTCCACCTCACGATAGGTATGAGTGCCAGCCCGTCACACGTCCCAGGGATCCTACTGTCAGTAGGCTACTGACAGCTCTACAACACGGACTCCCCGTAGCCGGCATTCTGGCCCTTAACTCTCATTACTCCAGGTTGGCATCCGTGAATACCCGAACCCTTCGACAATATCTGTCAAGTCTACGCAGTTACATGACCTTCGTCGACAGCATGTCGATCATTCTGGGATCCACGGTACCATACTTCCCTACAGAGGTGACTATACTCACCACTTGGATCTCGACTTTCCGTAACGCCAGTACAGCTGCAAATTACGTCTCAGCACTGCGCAAATGGTGCCGAGTCCTAGGATGGGAAGCGGGTGATCTTGCCCACCCTATGCTGTCCACGGCGCTCCAAGGTCACGCCAACCTACATCCAGGAGGTCTACGGAGGATGAAGCCGATCGGTCTCGGCATGCTTCGCTCCTTAATCCATCTTAGGGATCCTCCTTCGGAGCCCCAGTTGAACATAGGGGTAACTGTGGCCTCGCAGTCCTATCCCGCGATGGTCATGCGCGCAGCTTTTGTACTGTCGTACTGGTTTCTTCTGAGGGTGCCATCCGAGTTGCTGACATGCCGGAAAGAGCAGCTCTCATTGGACGCCAATAACGCGACCGTCCTAAGCTTGCCACGGCGAAAGAACTCCAAGTGGCCAGTGACACTGATTCGGTACTGCGTCTGCGAAAGGGTAGAGCCGGAACTTTGTCCTCACGTTCACGCTCAACGTCTTATAGGGAGTAGCAGCAGCCCCAACGGTCCATCGCCACGGATGATCGAGATTCCCGCAAAGAAGCTCAAAGATACCCTAAGGGCCATGCTCCGAGACATCGGAGTAAGCGACGTAGAGATGTACGGACTTCACTCCTTCAGGAGAGGTCACGCGACCGACCTAGCGGAGCAGGACATCAGCCCCGCGACCCTACTGCAAATGGGAGGCTGGCGATCAGCAGCTTTCAAAGTCTACATCAACCTTCCAGAAGTAGAGGCTCGAGCGGCCGCGAAGATCACGGTAGACGAGTCATCCGACGAGGAGGATTAGCGATAAATAGATTTCAAGGAAAGGATTATTGTTGCGTTCGAGATGGGAGACCTAAACAAAAAAAAACGCATGTGAAATCAATCGGCGACGAAAAAGGGGAACGGTGACCGGCTCTGATGGCGCCAATGACTTACATAGGGGATCAATCACTTGGCCCGCCTACCTAAGCCAACTCACAGTCAGGCACGATAGGCGAGTCAAAGAGATTCTTGCGTCATTGACGCCACCATAATAACCCGAAGGTGCGAACATGATTGTTCAGCCACGGATGACCAAAGTCGCGACTGAAACCGGAATAATCGTACGGGTCGCAGACTTGGTGCATTCAGGCATCGTATTTCGGGTTAGATCTCCGAGTTCAAGTGAGTCATTCGAGCTCTGGCCACTATGGCAGCAGACACCAGCTGCTGCTGAGGAGCTCGAGAACCACTCGGAAATACTCGCCGGTTTCATGTTTCCCAATGTTGAGTATTCCCGGTGGTGACATGATTTTTGTGCAAGTTCAATCGGAGGCCCCCTACGACAGCTCGAAGAACTGAGGAAGGGGGGCACGATTGGACGGTCAAAAATCAGCACAAACCGGGCGCGCGCGATATTCGCAAAAGCACGCAAACACATAGCTAATGGAGTCGTTTCAGATGGAACCACTCCTCCGTGTAACGGGGCGAGCATTCATTATGCTCAGCGCGGCCTCACAGCCGCGCTTGAACCGCAGAAGCGGTTCAGAATGTGGGCCGTAGCCCCATTCTCAAAAGGGCCTTAGCCCTTGGGCTTCTCTTTTCAAAACCCAGCCCTCCCACCCGGGATCAATCACTTGGCCCGCCTACCTAAGCCAACTCACAGTCAGGCACGATAGGCGAGTCAAAGAGATTCTTGCGTCATTGACGTCACCATAATAACCCGAAGGTGCGAACATGATTGTTCAGCCACGGATGACCAAAGTCGCGACTGAAACCGGAATAATCGTACGGGTCGCAGACTTGGTGCATTCAGGCATCGTATTTCGGGTTAGATCTCCGAGTTCAAGTGAGTCATTCGAGCTCTGGCCACTATGGCAGCAGACACCAGCTGCTGCTGAGGAGCTCGAGAACCACTCGGAAATACTCGCCGGTTTCATGTTTCCCAATGTTGAGTATTCCCGGTGGTGACATGATTTTTGAGCTGCTGCTATGTCATCTCTTTACCTCAATTTAACTTGCCAAAAGGAACCTTCTCTATAGTCAATAGATAGCATATCGGCCCCTTGACCAGAACCGGTCACATTAGCGGCGAAAATTATTATACTTAGACATATCTCGGACCTGTGGCATAGCCGCCCCACCCCAGGGAGCGCAATAGTGTGTAGTAACCCCTCATCAATGAAGAGTCAGTCCTCCTCCTTCTCTTCCTCATTGTTCACCACAGTTTTATCAGAAAACTCCGAATGTCCGAGTGTACCGAGCTAGACCATCACACGCGCCATCAGCAGTACCAACAGGAAGAAGAAAGAAGGGATACCGATTCTATAAGGAGGTATGAATGCCTCCAGGAGACACTCAGACGTCCAAGGTCAAGTTCAAGGTAAGACGACGTTTCTTAAGTTGTAATGAATGAAGGCAGTACAGGTCGCGGACGACTACTCCACGAGCGGGCACCGGTGGACTGACTCCTGTGACTGCGGCACGCACGCCACGGCAACAGTCTGGGTGACTGCAAATACTCAAGGATGTCAGGGAATAGTCAAGGAACAATCTCGCTCGCCCGCGAGAATAATCAACGAAGAGAATTGGTGGATAGTCAAGGAGCCATTAACCATAGGCGGTTTCCACGAACTTGGCAGAAGTCGATTTATTAATTCTAGCTAATCACGTTTACAGGGCCGGTCTTTTCACTCCGAAGCTAGGAACATTCATCATTGTTCAGTAAATGTCTAAGAGAATCGAATTTGGATTACCCCAGCGGATTCTAACGCTGAATCAACATGATATGACGAGCGATGTGTGGACCAGACGCCTTCGAGATGAGCTTCACCTGCTATTCGATGTTCGTCTGTGGTGTTCGTCAATATCCAAGAAAGTCGAGGTACCTCCATACAGGATATATTCTTGTAAGACCCATGAAGAGTGTGAGTTCAAAGTAAGCCCATCTAATAATCATATAAAAACCTAATCATTAGAATTGATTCCACCTAGTTGGCTCAATTTGATGATTGGATTCAGATCAGATTTGACTGAATGCATTAATGGCCTCCACGGAGTATGCCTCTTGATAGGCCGCAATGCAGACTCTGCATTAGTAGCCATCCACTTCACTATTCAGTTCACCGAATTTAATGGAATCGAATTTCACTCGTTTCAGA
>NW_003206607.1:137726-140835 GCF_000006405.1 Perkinsus marinus ATCC 50983
GTCACTCTCGTAGTGGGATTGAACAGCCGTATATACATTTTCGTGGATGGTAGACTGGTGGACATCAAATGTCCCAGTGGGGTTCCTCAACGAGATTCCGCGCCAGTGTACCCAATCGTGGAACTGTCAGGTCAAGCGCATGTGGTAAGATGATGCTCATAGGCGGGCAGCCCCCGTGACGCTGTTACAGGTGAAGCTCATCCCAGACGCGGAACTACCCCGAGCCATTGCTCTCGTTGTGGCCCAGCATTCGGAGGAGCCCGTGTCCGATGAAGACAACCCTTATGAATCGGAGTCTTCCTATTCCACCTCGTCTTCTGGCACACATTCAAGGAGTGATTCCAGGGAATCATCTCGGAGCGCCACATCCTCGAACCCATCAAGATCATCAGAGAGTGAAAGTCAAATGTCGCGAAGTTCTTCATCCGTAAGCAACAGTCAATCCGAATCGCCTTCATCAGAGGGAAGCTCCGAGTCTTCATCTCCAGGGTTTTTTGAAAAACTTCTATCCTAGTGTTCTAGCATGTCACATTGGCTTTGTCCTCGTGCCACTAGGGTTTTGTGGTGTTGCGAGTGCGAATTAACCGATAGCTTCTGACTAGCGTAAACTACTCCCGACTACTGCTGCGCGCACTGAGAATTCGGCACATGATCAAGTGAATTGGTGCTAGTCACCTCATGGTCTCCGACAGTGTCGGGGACCATGAGGGGAGTCATCCAGCTCTCAGAAATAACGTTCCTAAGATTCCGCCGAGACTAGGAAAAATGTTCCTAATGAGCGATTATAATGGGGGAAATCCCGAAAATTGGCCGAAAATATGTTCCTTACCGTTTTGAAAGTCCAAAATTCGTTCCCTCCGGGAACATTTCAAGTTCCTCGATGTCGGCCCGACACCGACGGTGTCGGGCCGACACGCCTATCAAAGACAGCCTATGTGGGCGATAACAGTTCGGTGGAACTTTCGCAGCATTGGTGATATTGAACGCCGACGGAAGCTCGTCGAAAAATGACTTTTCAAATACCGGTCACGGACTCAAGTCGATGAAAAACTCATTGAAACAATTGGAATTACTCTTCAACCGATAATACAATAAGGACAAATAGGGTCCCATAATAGACTGTAGTGATGTTTCCCTCGAACACCTCCACAACTCCAACACAACAGCTTGCGATCGTCACAACATTCTCATACAAGTTGGATTGGTAAAGACGTGGAGGTCGCATGCCATCGCCTGAAAGGATCCATGAAACTCCTTTAAGGCATCCAGTGTAAGCCGCTGAACAACACACCTAGCTTTCCAAGTGCTCAGCCCAGCTGCATCACGCTGTGCCCGAGCGACAGTCTCGGGGTTCAGATGTCCTTTGGTATGGCGACCAAAATATGAAAGGCACGAGCTGGAGCGCGCCAGACTTCGTGGCTGAAATGGAGTAATGAGCAAGTCGACCTGTACTCAGAGACATACAGTCTTTAATGGCTTTAATGGCTGTAGGGTGTTCTTCCAGAGACTGCGCTGCTGCTGTGCTTTGGGCGGTACAGGACCACAGACAGGACCAGGAGCTCGCGGCTTGGTCGGAGGCAGTAAGAACCAATGCCCTGGAGATTTGGAGGTCATGACCCTGGTGCTCACAACGCTTACCTTTTGACACACCGATCGGATTGACTGTCTCCTTGACACCTTCGAAGAGGCTAAACAATGGACCAAATGAACCGAGCGAAGCATTGCATACCGCCTGTATGCTTCTAATAACAACAGGCTTACCCAGACTGCGTCCAACGGAGGCCTCTGAGGGACCTCGGCAGCCACTCGCCTTGATTATTCCCTTTGCACGGCACGTCGGACGAATACCATCTGGTGCTTCCCGAATAAGCCGCCTCTCGTGACAGGAATACCATTGAAAGATAACTTGGAATAACTATGCTGAAGCGTCTTCTGTCTTATCGTCCAGTAACGTAACACGACTCTCCAGACACTCCTAAACAAAGAGTATTTCAACAACCTTAGTTCTACAACTGGTGTCAATCTCAAGTGGCTTCGACACCACCAAAGAGAAGCATGTTCCATTAACAGGGTAACGCAGTTCATAGTGTTGGTCATGAACCTAAATAGGTAGTGGGCAGAAACTGGGCTTCTCTGATGCCAAAAACTCATTGGTGATACCCCTTCGAGGCTGGCTAAGCCTATAGAGACCCTCGGAGTGTACAGGGCCATCTCCCAAGAAAAGGGCGAGATAGTAGTTTCCAAAGGCCATGGAAGAAAAGACCCGACCATATAGGCATGTCGTACCACTGCGGTATACCACGTAAACATCCTCGACCACTACTATCTTACCTTCACCTCGTAGACAACTCCAACGACCGTCCCACTAAATCCCATTACGAACTCTCACCAGTGCAACACAACTAGTTATTCCAATCTCTACAATGACCATCTCCGGCAGTAGACGTCACACTCGCAGTATCCTACTCCTGTCCCTAATGGCAATATCGTCCACTTTTTCCATCAACAGCGATAATACCCTGTCACTACAAAGTCGACCAGCGCTGGGCACCCCCCATTCCCTAGAGTTCCAATGCCTGTATCACGACTAAGCACGATAGTCCTCTTGACTAGCCCAGACAGTGGGAATCTGTCACGAGGGACGTGACCGATTCACAGCCTATCATGACAACACAAAGACAGCTGAATCTCATTGAAACGCTCTTGACACAGACGACACAATTAGGAGTGCACTGCTGAAGTTTACAGCCTATTGGTGTTTAGCGCTTGCACTGACATATTGTGCTACACTGTCGATGGAACTGTTAGCCGGCAGAGCCACCATTGGGAAACCCATGGCACGAGAGATCTCCATCAGGAACGCATTCAGACCTCTCTCGCCAACATCATTATCATCTAGGGTTGTAACAATAGCACCCTTAACGCCTTTCAAAGCGGGTATTTTTAAACATACGTCGTGGACAACTGATGCCACATCGCAACCACTAGCCGCATATAGTACTCTAAAACCACCAGCAGGGACCACCACTGCTCCCTGGGATTGCAACACATTCTGTAGAGTATCAGAAGAAGGCTGCCCGACTAGTGAGATGACCATGCCAGACAGGGG
>NW_003206607.1:140935-146916 GCF_000006405.1 Perkinsus marinus ATCC 50983
ACCCTAGAGTTGCCGAACGATCCCTCGTTAACAATGTTCCGCCAGAAAGCCCTCACTTGCTGCATAGAAGAAGGATTGACGAGAAAGGACTTCTGTAAAATGGAGACCTCCTGGTGCCTGTAGTGCATGCAAATGTGATATTGACGGAAACAACATCACTCACAAGCACTGTAGAAGACATGCATATGTCGGTGACAATATAGAAATTTTGAGGAAATTTTGGGATGCTACTGTTCATTTCTTGACGTATATGAACTCATATCATTTACGAGGAAACTCCTGAGCTCAGCTGAGGAGAGCGAGCATATGCTTCCCCCAACACTCACAAGTCTAATTCTTCATCTGAGACGGCTCTATCTGCGACTATGAAATCTGCCATCCTCCTAACCTGACAACTAGAACCGTCCCATCGCTCCACGAGCCACTCGCGGAAAAAAACGATACCACAACTATACAAACTTCTAAAAACAGCCAAAAACAGTGGTTGAGAAACTACAGGAACATTCTTGCATAACACTTCCAAAAGCCCCCAAGCAAACAGCATTTCGAATACTACCGACTGATGATCAAACAGATCTTGCAGGGCGATTTCCTTCTCAGGGTACTCAGCGTTCAGCAACTGCAGCAATTTTATCGTCAATAACGAATGCCTAAGAGGAAGTCCGATCACAGCACTGAGTGGACCCTGCCTACGACCCACCCTCCGAGCTCAAAGAAACCCAGTGTCACATCTACAGTCGAAGTAGGTATGTCCAGCACTGTAGCATAGATGGACGCTATAGTACCTATAAAATGTGCATCTCTATAGTGATGTACCACAACCATTCTTACGTTCAGTGGTGGTAGCTGGTGGCACCGTCATATCTGAGCTCTCATTCGCGAAGTCGATTTCGGGCAGCCTCTTGGCATCCAGCTTGCCCGAAGTACCTGAGGTCAACAACTATATTGGTGAAAAAAGGGAAATTCCGAGAAAATTTTGGAAAATTCTTGTTGGTTTCTGTACACTTGTATGCAAATTCCTATAATTATTGATGAAACTCCTAAGATCAGCTGAGGAAAACAAACATATATTCCTCCAACACTGTTGCATGCAGTACGAGGCCACACATCTACCAAAGCCGACACGCTACGAACCACGATATGAAACAGTTTCGCCTTACTGTTCACAGGCAAAGTCGACAACACCGAAATGTACGTGGGAATCATATAAAAAGGAAGACGGCTCTTCAGTTTAGACTTGATAGTTTTCTTCACCAACCCAGCATCAGCTGAGGGGTTCTTACGGACCTGACACCAACTGTGGGGAGAAAATACGCACATGGTCAACCACATATGTAGGTGACAATATGGAAATTCTGATGAAATTTCGGGAAATTCTTGTTGGTTTCCGTACATTTCTACTCTAGTTCGTATGTGAACCCTAGGGTCAGCTGAGAAAAGCGAACACATATAACAACACAGCAGGATGCAGCGGACGAAGACCCCAAGGGGCAAAGCACTCACCACATAAGCAACAAGTTTCCGATCGTCGTTATGCATCGCTGTTGTTACGATGCACTCGTGAATGATATCACCACAAAGCTCATATATGGCCACTTGTACCTACATCAACGTGGGAACATATGAACATTATTAACTACGTGCATCAAGAAAAATATAAAAACTTTGGAAAATCTTGCCGAAACTCCATACGCGCTCCGGTGGAAACCAACAAGAATTCACCCAAATTTCCTCAAAATTTTCATATTATCACCAACGCCCGAAGTTAGCCATGTGCATATTTCCGCGCTGTGGCGTCGTACAAAAATCAGTTCGATAAGTAACTCCTACAGGGATGGGTGGACTTACCGCCTTGAGCTCAATGGAGTATCCACGAATCTTGACCATGGAATCACATCTACCAGATATCTCCAGCATACCCCCCTCCACCACATAGCCGACATCACCAGTCTTATACCTGAAATCACAACCATACACACATGCTCAACTACGACGTGTGATGACGACAACAAGGAAATGCAGATGGAAATTTCATAAAATCCTTTGCTTCCTGGACAATCCTACCAAAATCCGTATGTAACCTTTCTGTAGCTGATGAAAAAATTCCCGCGCTAAGCTAGAGGCAACGAGCGTATAATCAACAACGAGGTCTACTGCTATTCCAACGTAACCATGTGCTGGAGAATGTATACACGGTCGATAACATGTGTTAGTCACAATATAAAAATTTCGAGGAATTTTGGGAAATTCTTGTTGGTTTTTGTACACTTCCTCCTGTATTCGCATATGAACTTGTATGTAAGTGAGGAATTTTCTGAGCACAGCTGGAGAAAGCGATCAAATTTTTCACAAGCTGAACTCACATTCGTTTGCCATTCCTCGTGATAAACTTAGCTGCAGTCAGCTCAGGGCGATTGAGATAGCCAATTGCCAGAGTAGGGCCTTCCACATAGATCTCTCCAGCCACACCAAGGGGCACTGGCTCTAGTGATTCCGGATCAAGGATGTTCACCTGGGAATGGTCATTGTTGATAATATATATTATTGTACACTATACCATAATACTATTATAATATCAACAAAGAAACTACAAGGTGGTACTTCAAAATATTTTCGCTTTCCTCAGCACAGCTCAATGGCTTCCTTACTGATCACAGGAGTTCATATACAAATAAAAAGAATATACATAAAAATTTTCCAAAACTTTCTCAGAGTTTTGATATTGTCACCAACACATGTGGTTGACCCTATGTGAATTCTACCATACTGCCTTATGGCAAAATGCAAAATCCTAAATTGCTGATTACCTTCACTTGCGGTAGCAAGTTGCCGACCGGACAAAACTTCCTATTCGATGGCTCCAGCTGAAGGTCATCAACAGTAAGATCTGACCCAGCCACATCATGACACTCCGAAACGGAGTACCTCCAGAAAAGATATCCCATAGAGAACATACCAAGTTTACCTACAAGTTGTGAATTCTCGTCTTGGGGAGATGTTTGCGTATTTTCTGACGCAACTGCGTAGACGCCACCTCACCACAAAGAATCTAAAAACAAATACCAAATTGTGGAAGTAGTAAAATCCCTGCCGGCCTACCACAAGTTTCAGCCCAGTCATGTCGGCGACCCCGGGGGAGTCCAACATCGCCTCCAACAGCGAGGGGGTGAACAGCATCCTACAAATCTCGTTCTCCTTAATCTGATAAAAGACTTCGCTAGTGACACTAACTAGATGGTGGCCTACATATTGAGGTAGAATAGCAGAGTCGTAAATGACAGCGTCGGGAACCACGTAAAGAGTTGCCCCCTTCAGCAGTGGACGGAGGAGCTCCCACACGAAGAATACATTACCTGCAAGCCCGAAAACCAACATTACGCGATGTGAAGCTAGAGGCGGAATGCCGCTTAGTATAACCTATTACATGCCTCACGCTCATCCTCCCCATAGGGATACGCTCCAAAGCGGTAATCATAGCTCACTACCGCACCTCTGTGAGGACACACGATTCCCTTAGGCTTCCCTGTGGTACCTACAACACCATCATACGTCACCCAAGAGCACCCCCTTCCACTTCCTTACCACTGGAGTAAACACAATACGCCGGGTCGGTCTCCTTGACGCCCAAGTCTTGTGGCTTTTCACCATCACTGAGCTCCTTGCGCCAGATGGAACTCTCATCGTCGAAAATAAATTTCTTTTGCGATTCCGGAAGTTTCTCAGCCAGAGCCTTCGTGGTACCTAAAATGTCCCAGTGTTAGGTTTGAGATATGAAGCCCCTCAGGGTTTGACAACAAAGGGAAAAATGTTCCTAATGTGATGACATTTACATAGGAAAGCTGATTGGGGACTGTGTGGAAAATTCAAAGTGAGTTCCCCCCGCGAAAACATTATAGATTTTTGGATGATTTTCGGATTGCAACTCACAGACACAACAGGGCTTCGCATCGTCCATGACCATCTGGAGTAAATCGTCGGGGTAGTTTGCATCGATGGGCATGTACCTGGCACTAACTGTGGGAGGAAAATAGTCACATAGGCAACCACATATGTTGGTGACAATATGAAAATTCTGAGGAAATTTTGCGAAATTCTTGTTGGTTTCCGTACATTTCTACCCTAGTTCGTATGTGAACTCCTAGGGTCAGCTGAGAAAAGCGAACGCTGCCTTGGACGTAACTGCCAGTAGTTCCCCATGATGAGCTTACGCTCCTCCAGCCTTGAGAGCAGCGATGTAGCTGACGACATAGCCAACGTCCTTGGGCATGTATATGCCTACTAGGGATCCTATACCGGCACCATACTCTGACTGAAGACGCGCCGCCAGAGAGTCACTAAGGGAATCAAGTTCAGCATAGGTGAGAGAGGTACGAGGTGAAGCACCTGCAGGGAAGGGGTCATGAGCATCTATGTTGTTATTAGTACCTCTACTGCCACCACCAACCACGGCAATGTGATCAGGTGTTTTAGCAGCTTGCTCTCTAAAAAGGGTGTGGAGGACGACGTGAGGAGAAGTTGATGACGTCATTGGGAATAGAGAAATACGAGAGGTATTAAGAAAGGGGCCTGACAGAGACTAGCACCGCTCCAAGGGGTGGTACGGCAAAATAATGATGAGGAGACGAATTTCGTGGCGCGTGACGATTTCCAAAGCGCAGTTTGGTTGTTCAAGTATGTACTCTTCCATCGGCCGAAATATCAGTGTTGGCAGTCGGTCGTACGATACGGAGGGTTTAGCTTTTCGAACTCACTCTCAGTGATATGAGAACCCTACTATTGTTTACCGTAGAGTGTAAGGGCTTATAGGTCGCTATAAACGCGATGATGATAACTGAGTTGGTTTACTCCGTCAGCAGTGTGACTGAGCGTGGCTTCAGACAGGTCGCGACTTCGCTAAGAGCATGCCCTATATTGTCTCCAGATGCGGACCACTCTTACTCATAGCCCCCCCCATATGAGGGAGTATTCAGTTTTTTGAGGAAATTAGCGACATCATGTTTGAATCGCATCATCTCTTCGTTGTTGTTTCAGCGCGGTTGTAGGTCCACCAGATATTCAGCTCCGCTGCCATCATATTGTGACTTTTATGCTTATCAATACAAGGGTGCTGTCATTGACACTAGAATGGCGCGATACTGATCTCACCAATAGTTGGGTGTATTCGACATTGCGAACTTGTATACAACCTACATATTTCTGTCCAATGCATATGAGTGCAGTTGTGTTTCCATATGGTCATTGGATTCGATAGTGAGAGTGTTGAGAGATAACTGGAAAATTTGAAAAAAAATTAACGCCATTCACACGACATGATGGTCTTCGCAAGAACTCCTAATTTCAACAGCAGGCGATGGAGCTCTCCCCTAGCCTAGGTCGACTTCGGGGGTACAAAGACAGTATCAGGGCATGCGAACTGGCAGGGTTCGACTTCGCATCTTCAATGGCTGATTGCACCAGTAGAAGTACGGCTGAAAAGGTTTGCATCATCGGTGGTGGCGTATCGGGTCTCGTCACACTGAGGACTCTTCTTGCAGAAGGGTTTGATGTCACTTTGTACGGTATAGTGTCGCGGTCGTCCTCGGTCGAGTTTCTCTCTATTGCAGGCTTGAAGCACGGAGTAGGGTCGGTGGGGTCTGGGCTACGGGTTACGTCGGTCAAGGGGTAATCACCTGCTCGGTCTCTCGTGGGGATCAGAAATGGTGTTTCAATTTCTGCCAGGCTCAGTCGCCCAGTTGGTTTTATGAGTTCAGCGAGTTCCCAGTGGGAGATCGTTATCCCCTTTTTATGAAAAAAGAGGATCTCTGTAGCTACATCGATGATTATGTAAACTCGTCGAGAAGGAATGCAGGCGAATACCTATTATTCAGTCTTGTCAGGTATCGCACTTTGAGCTCGCCTCGTATATCCACTGCAACGTCGTCGTGACACATCTCCACAATGTCAACGACAAGGCGTGGCGAGTGACCACCCAGGATGGTCAG
>NW_003206607.1:147016-156592 GCF_000006405.1 Perkinsus marinus ATCC 50983
GCGTCTATGAGGCCGAGCTCGCCCTTTGTAGAGGACATCTTCCACAACCAATTCGTAGGTAGACACTTGTGCGATTTGGAGCTGTGATGAATGTCAGGTTGTCCCAGAAGGAACGTATGAGCGTATTGCAACAGGAGAAATCCGTAAGAGTATCCACGTTTTTCGATATGCTCTCGATGAGGCTATTGGGGATTGTAGTTCCCTGGCTGTATTGTTAGGTGCGAAGCAGGCCACTATCGAGGAGTTCACCAAAGAGGGCATCCTGCTCAGCACTGGGGAGCAAATTGCATGCGATGCAGTCGTACTCGGTAGGCCAGTCTTGCAGTACGCCAATCTCGGCCACTGAGACTATGCGTTATACAGGCACCGGCTTTGAAGCGGCAATGGAGATCTTGCCTGTAGAATGCAGGAATAGTCTGATCTGTGATAACGGAGAGGGTCCATGGCTGTATCGTCATATTGTAAGTACCCTAGCACCCGAATGGTGTACTCTATCGTAGGCTAGGTCCACCCAGAGTATATGCATCTAGGCTTCGTTGGCTGGGCTTCTACTAACATCAGTATCAGTAAGTAGAGGCACGGCACGGCATGTTGATCGCCTTTATAGTGTTCCCCAGTCGACGTATTATTCGAGCATGCAGGTACTTCTACTCTGCAAGCCCTTTGGCTAGCTGGATTCTGGAGGGGTAGAATCTCCCCGTCAATGCAAGGTGAGCAGTCGGCATCTAGATGAATGCAGCGGCAGAGTGGACCTGTACAGATATGAAGTGCGACATTGCGAAGTACCGTAAGTGGGCGCTCGAGCATATCCCTCCAACACCGCAGCGGCCCTGCACTACGTTCCTCTACATAGATCTATATCACGATCAACTAGTAATGCATACGAGTTATCTACAGCTTACTGACAACTCGTTGTGTCAGGTCGAGGACTTGGGAGTCAGCAAGTACCTCCACGGTGGTATTTTTGATGACTTCAAACTCTATTACCCGGCTACGTACCGCCCCTTGGTGAGCTTGTTGGGAAATAAGCGTCTCAGCTGTGTTTTTTTTAAAGGTTCATCAGCTCTCTCTCAATCGGTAGAGTGAGGAGTACAAGTATTTCTATGAGCTGTGTTGTTAGTAACAGCACACCTTAGTAACAGTAACAGTCTGCTACCCTCTATCTATCTCAACTTTATAATGTCTTCGACTTTGTAACTACATCACGTCTATCGATCATGCTTCTCTGATCTGCTTCCTCTTTCACTGTCTGATTGTGTTGAGATGTCAATACGGTTCGAGTACGACCGAGTGGGTTTCATAGTGGCATAGGAGGCAACCTCGGCTGAGGTGCTTGTCGTTGTCTTTAGAAGTATATGTGATAACTCTTACACGATCAGCAAGATGACGGTCTATATATTCTGTGGAAGCTCGCATTTCTTCAATGTTGCTGAATTGCACTACTAAGCGCTGCCCCGCCGTCCAACACAACGTCATCAGTATCTTTGATTCTCTCGGCGCTGACTTGGACCGATCGGTGAGCAGTGAGTTTACTTACATGGTCGACTTATGACTTTCTGAACGCATCCTTCGGGAGGTCAAGACACATGTTGGTGGCAATATGAAAATTCTGGCAGAATTTTGAAAAATTCTCATCGCTTTCTTTACACTTCTACCCGGACTTATATGTTACTTCTACGATTAGTTGATCTCAGCTGAGGGAAGCGGACATATATTTCAACACTGGCTCAGTAAATGTTCATAGGTTGTTGCAGAGGAGAACTCCTCGAGAAGAACTGTGATTGATTGCGGATTCAATTTGGATGGTTTAACCAAAAAGCAACACATGACAATCGGCCGAAGCAACCCCGTCATTCGACGCGCCGTAAGTGTATGAGCTCTATCACTCCACCATGGGCCGGAAAGTCTCTTAGTCCTGTCTCAGGTGGCTAGATGGAAAAAGAAGGTTCAACAACAAAGTCAACCATGTGCTGAGCCCATACAAGAAGCCTCGTGCGACGTGTCGTAACTGTATTAACAGCATATTCCAAGAAAAGCCACAATTGGTCGTGTGACATCTCAAAGACTTTCAATTTGACCTGTTGAGTATTTTCTGCCCCTGTCTGTGCTGGTGATTGAAGTACCTCCGTTATAGCCGAACATATTTCTCGATCTGTGCTCTTGCTCAGTTTTGACTTTCCTTCTTAGCTGTTTTGTATTCTCTAATGCTGCAGAGTGATTCCTCAGGTGGAAGCCCTCGGGTGAGTTCATATATCATGATTCGACTGTAGAATTCATAGGGGAGCTCTGATATAAGAAAACTAAGGAGAGGAGGGATTTTTTATCAATTCTTTTTCAGGCAGATGACGTGATCATCCCGTCTGAGGTCAAAGCTTCTGAAGAAACAGCTTTGCTTCTGTTAAAGGTGACGACGCTGGTCTGTTGTTTTTAGGCAGTAGTGGAATAAATGTGCGCTTTTCTCAGCTGAGCTCAAGAGTTTCCTTGCTAGTTATCAAAGTTTACGTATCAGTTCGGTAAAAGAACAAAAAAATCAATAAGAATTTCCCGTGATTTTCTCACAATTTTCATATTGTCACCAACAATGTGCTCCTTCTCCCATACTGCTTTCAGGACCTGTTGGTGGACACCATTGCGCAATATCCCCTTCACGAGAGTATGCCGGATGTGTTTGGCCTCATGCGACTGCTCATGTTCCTAAGAGTAGCTAAAAATGATGCTCACATAGCAGCGAAGCGATTCAAGTATCACTGGATGGACTTTCCGGTCGACCTGAAAGTCTTCGTCTCCTCAGAGAATTCCTCGCTTGGCGGCAGATGAGGAAAGTAGATGAAATCAGGAAGAACATTCTCGAGAAAAAGTTGACTTTCGATGACATTCCGCACATCGACAAGGTCGCTCTTTGGGAATCCGCTCGCGAACCTTCTCACATCTGCAGTGTTGATCATTCATACGAGAGTTCAGTCTACCGTATTAGGTCACTTATTATCTCCCTTTTAATCCGTGCCTAAGAGATGCTGTTGGTGAACCCTTGCGTGCTAAGGACGGCTCCTTCATTTACTGTGAAAGGCTGGGAATGATCGAGACCAACGGTTTCATCGCCGAAGTAGGTGGTTGTGGTGGCAAACCCTGCCTCTCGGATGCTGGTGTTCTCACAGGTCAGTGATGATGAATTCATGGAAATGTTCATTTATCTCAGCGAGCTCGGGCAGCTCCTCATCCACGACGTTTACGAGCGTCGGTGATAAGACTTTGACTACGTTATGGACCTTTGCAGCAGGCACGAAGGAGCTGTCTTCCTTCATTCTGGTCATAGACGTTGGTGGAGCACCTACGGCCTCCTGGGCTAACCCGAAGCTCTGCAAAGCTGTTGTGAATAGGATGGGGTCCGCGGGGAAGTTGCGGGAGAGCTACTACCCTGGTCAGGTGGTCCTCGGCATCTCCATTGCAGTGCGCGAGATTTCCGTCAGGTCAGTAAAGTGTGCTTCCTGAATGCCCCATGGATATTCGATACATTCTTCAAGTTGCTGAGGTCCTTCCTATCTAAAGCCAGTCTATCAAAGGTGATGACCACTCGGCAGTGCTACCGAAGGACTTATGTACCTTCAGTTGAGTGCTGAGCACCTGTTTGCAGGTGACTATATGTCGTCCCGGAGAGCAGACAATTATGTCATTGGTTGACCCGATGAATATCCCTGCGTTCTTGGGGGGTTCTTGTGAGAGTCCACTGGGCCAGGTGCCGGAGACTGGTCGCCTGCTCAACGACAGATTCGGCTTGGGAACAGGAGGAGCAGTGGAGGTGGCCTTGTTCATATCCTGCCGAGCACATGCTACAGTCATTTCAGACTGTAACTATCGCCAAGGGTGAGAGCCTCCGGATCCCCCTGACCGCTGTGAAGAAGGGCGACGTCGTCTCCTGGGCGTTCGGCGTTGAGGCACAGGAGATACTCTTCGGAGTAGAGATACAGACACTGAAAGATGGCGAGATGACTTCCGAGTAAGCTCAACAGAGTTCGCAGTTGTTATCAGCATATAACACAGATTCGCCGTCCCGCTGGAGAAGTGCAGCAGCCAGAAGAGTGTTAGAGGGCAGTATACTAGTCCGGCTGATGGGCGAGTGAGTTGTGGCACCAATCACCACTACATTTGATTATTCAGCTTGTGCTCGTATTCGATAATACAGCCTCTTGGCTGCGCTCGAGGACGGTGCATTACCGGTGTGTGGACGTACCTACTGAGTGCACCTCGGATCTGTTGGAGTAGGTACGAGATCGTGTCATCACAAGAGGCAGCCAAACTTGGTGCGGAGGTGGCATCTCTGGAGACTTCATAGCGTATTTGACTAAAGCACTGATATCATGGCAATCTGTTGCGCCTCAATTCTGGAGGGTTTACCTGTGCAACGCTCGTAGTTCACACTGATGAGGTTATGACCGCATTGCGTCGCGCCTGAGTGGAAACAACGGGTCATTGGACGAGTACTCGACGATTAACAGTGAATGGATGACAGCGGCACTGAGTGGGATCCATGGGTGTTCGACAAGTTGTGGTACTCAGGAATAGGTCTACTGGCCCAGCAAATGGCTAAGGCTTCAGCCACGTACATCGATATCTGCTGTGTTACAGTGAGCCTCTTCTCGCCTGCTTGTGGGAGCAGCAAGTATTCAGAATCGCTCGTCACCTTCTGCTACCGCCGCCAGGCCTGACTGCTCGGACGACTATAATATATGTCAGCTGCGTTTTCCCCACAGTTTTTATACTAATTAGTAGTGTTCGCCTATTCATACCTATTGGTGTTGTAAATGTAAATTCGAGGCTGGTGACATTGGCCCTACTTGAGCAGTATTGTCCGCAGCTTCTTCGTCAGCCCTTAGTTGCTGCGACAATGACGACCCACGTAGTAGCGTCTGACGAAGCCTCCAAACTGCCAGACCTCAGCGAGCCTCACACTTGGCGGCTCTCAATTGAGCTCAAGTCGCTGACACTCTCTGCACAAGCGGCCATGGCCTTCGCTAGATATCACTTGCCGTCACCACTGGCAAGCCTCTTCAATCCAAGCTTGTGCGTGTTTACTACTCATCCAGCGGTTACGTGTCGGAGGAATACCAACACGCATTTGCCCAATGCCTTTCGAGCGTATACGCTACCAGCCCTCAGTGCTGGCAGTTTGAAGGAAGGCATGCTGCAGGGGGTGGTCCTGAATATCGAGATATGTCACAAGGACAAGTTCAGGAGTGACGAGGTCATCGCCACAACGAGCGTCCATCTTGAAGAGGTGAGCTGCCGGGCGGATGGAGGTTGGATGCTTCGTTACTGTGATTCAGGTACTCGACGCGCCTCTGAGTGATGACAGCGGTTGCCGATGCCTTTCGATGGATCTGCCACTGGTCGCCAGTCCCAACAATCAGTCAGTGACGGGCCCTACCAGGCAGTGCGGCAGGATACAGGCTGTGATCTATCTTGAAGACCTGGGTGGAGAGAAAGCTCCTCGTGTTCAACCCTATGCTACTGCTATGGACAATAGTGAGCTCCTCTGATCACTCCTGTGATGATGGCGGTTTGTCAGTTACTGACCTTTCGATGATCGAACCCTTCGAGACTAGTCGGCATCAGCAGCAGCATCACTCGACGCTCTCTACTGATTCGACGGGGAATCTCCGACCGGAATATATCTGTGCTGTTGAATTAGAAACTTGGAAGAAAAATGAGGAAGCTAAGTTCCGAGTGTGGCTCAAGGATCAGGAGGCGGCTCGCATGAAAACTCTGAATGCGTAGTAGTAGTAGTAGTAGTAGTAGTAGTGCCTCTTCTCTTCGAATGACCTCTCATGCGATAATAGATATACTGCGAAAGAGGCGACCCGGCAACGCGAATTTGCCGATAAGATGAAGTCTTTGGCTACCTTGGAGGCAAAATTAAAGAAGAAGGCTACCGAGTTGGAGCAGCGGGAGGTGAAGTTCTCTGCTTGTCTCCTCAGACTGATGCCGCAAATCTCGCTTGCAATCAGGTCCGCATTCTGGCGGCTGAAGAAGGTGTTGCGAAAGAGAAGGAGGGGGTGGCCACGACACTGCGACGTCGTGATGAGGAACATGCATGTACCGACGGCAAGCATCCACTGGCATCTTGAAAACCCTTCGGTACTCGTTAACGTCCGCTTTCCACGGGAGATCATCTCATTGCGATACGATTATAATGAGCGCTCTTTAATATAGAGTAGCTTGTATTATCCTTTCGCTGATGGCTGGGTGCTTAGCGAATATATAAGGTTGTCACATCTGAGAGGGGTTTTGTCGAGGAGTCGCTGTTAATATCTTAGTTGCACAGAAACGGCTGGTGACGGATCACGAGCACGCGTTGCGGCTGCAAGCGGAGAAGACGAAGATTGCGAGTAAGCGGGCGTTCGAGGCAGAAGAGCGTGTCAAGGAGCTCCAGTTGAAGGTTAAAGAGGCAGAAGAGAGTGCCAACAAGGTAGCGTGATCGGCCTGCATAGGTATGACCTCTGACTGATCTTACAGGCACATGCCACCTTGCAGTCATCTAACATGGTGCAACTCCAAGCTGATGTGAAAGTCCTGAAGCATCAGTTGGAGCAAGCTGCGCATCGCGAGCTTCTCCTGGCCAAGTCACGTGACCACTTTAGAGCAGCAGTGCGCCAGCTCTGCAAGCAGCTAGACAAACAGAATATTGAGGTTAGTCTGCTGGTCTCGAATCAATGTAGACATGAGTGATTAATGCGCAATTTAAGTTGAGCCCAACTGAAATCAGATTGACACCATCCACTAGTACGGAGATCGAATGGTTGAGTAGCGTATATAAGGTTAGAGTAGACAGTCAACACACGAGCAATATTCGTTCTCATATCAGTGGTAGCAAGGAGTACTGGCCTTCACAGGTCGAGGATGTATCGGGCTCCGATTCGGAGTCCGACGGTGAGAGTCCGTCTCCAGCAGACGAATCAGAGCGGATACGGCGACTTGAAGCTCAAAAGCGAAGCCTGTTAGATACCGGCGTTTATGAAGCAAAGGATGCTACCATTCAAGCGCTGAATGATCAAATTGCACGAGCCAGAGACTGGCGCACTTAGTGTTCCATGATCAACACTGAGGGTTTCACTCGGGTTCAAAGTCGTACTTTGTGTTAATGTGGCGAGGAAAAATATACGGGAACCACACGTGTAACTCCATCGTGAGAGAATGTAGGAGTTCGATCTTCCGCGCCAGATCAGACGATATTGCTAAAACAACTAGCCGAGTGGGCTTAATGAATATTTGCAAGCAACGATCAAATTTGTCTGTCGTAACAACTACTTGATTGACTAAAACATGTCATGAGTTTACCAGGAAACTCTACCTATCATGTTAGCTGATCCGAAGCCGTGAAATCTGTGGGACCGCGGTATTCATTTTTCGTAGTCCGTGTAGAGCTTACTCTCGGACAAATTGTCTGGATAAAAATTTCAATGATGAAATCATTGAGGGACCGATCCCGGCTCATGCAAGTTCGTTGTCGAAAGCCGCAACTTTTCGAATGTAGGATAAATCCGATCAATTGACTTGTCTGATTCTGCTACTTTCAAAGTCCTTGCGTTTCCCACAGACTTCCACATGCACAAACTCTGGCTCAACTAAAGTCGGGGGTAATGAACCAATCTTTAACCGTGCATCATCATTTGAATTGACTATAAGATCTTAATGAGCTTCAGCGGCCTACTTGCCAATCTAACACGAACTCGTGCCAAATGCTCAGGTGAGACAACAACACGTACGACAGCCTTCGCGCGGTCCACCTTCTCGCCAACCATCGGGCCTACTTCCTCCACGAGCTTCGAGTGTGCCTCTCGAATACGCTCAACCTGCAGGAAACTAGTGAATAGCAATTCCCCTTATAATAACATGATACCTGGAGCTTCTTGACAAACAGAATGGCTTCCTTGACCGTCATATCCTTTATTTGATCATAGACTTCAGCAATGAGAGGATCGTGCTCTGAGGAATTGGCAACCTACAGAAGATGTGTCGCAGCGTTTCAAACGAGTTGCCCAACAATATCAATATGCGATCGAGTGAGCGGGTCTTACCATTGGGGCAAGAAAATATGCTGACAGAGAAGGCAGCAAAAGAAGACCACCCAAACACGAACTAAACAGCAAAAGGGAAAATGTCAAAATCAGTCAGTCATCGTACTCGCTGCACCCTAAAACTGGCTGCAAGAAAATTGCTCAATTCTGAATTATATTTCAACAAATACAACTCTTCACGAGGCAACATAGGATTAATCTCCGATGGACCCAATGGTGAACTCGAGCAGAAAATTATCGTCTGTGTCTGTGCTACAACAGAGCTCGAATGTCTTAGCACTTGTCCACAGTGAGAAGTCATCAGACTCCTCAACTGAGGCAAATCTAGCTGCGTCAATCAGCCGAGCGGCAACCCGCCCAACGGCGGCTTCCTCAGCTGACTTATCTCCGCCCCATCTAGATGCTTCCACCTACCATCATATGGAATTAGTCTGAACTTATATGTGCAAACAATAGATAGAGACCAGAACTGTGCGCATGAGCTAGAGGCCTCTGCCTGGCATCAGCCACTTCACATTGAATCATAGGCTAGCAACAATGACAAGTGCCATTCTGCGTTGTTAGTCGTCCCAACATTCGCCTGTCTCACTCCGGCTGCCGATCAAAGGCGACTCCCAAGTCTTACACATCCCACGAAGTCCGAGTGGCTAAGACCAAATCGCCGTATCCACGGAGCTCTGCCCACGAAGTGAGTCCATTCACACTGGTGATGGCAACATGAAGTGGCCACAAGCGATGCACAGCGTTCCTCGGTGCATCCTTGCGATCGAGACAAGCCTAGGAGGAGGGAGAACAAGTAACGCCATAATTCAGCAACACTAATATCGGTATGACATTGACTACTACGGAGTTTCATCCGTGATATGAAAAACGCTAGTGAAAAATATATTTCACGAATACTGACTAGCGCGAGTACCGTCACTTCTCGTAAAACGGGTGAAACCCCTATGTGCATTCTGTTTATTTCAACCATGCCGTATCATGATTACACACGATGTCATACCACAACTACGACAGATTTTCGACCCAAGACGGCACCGCCGTAACAGCAGCCATATGCTCACTTCTTATGGCGAGGTCAGCATCAGCACCGCACAAATGCGTCGAGTAAACAACGGTGTAAGGCTTCCTCCACTCTTCTACAAATTCTTGTAGTAAGCCATGGAATGACAAATCTTTGAGGTCGATCACAACACACTCCACCCTGGTACTGTGACCAAGAGATTCAATCGCTTCGCAGGCGCCCCTTGAGGGCACCTTGTCCGACCAGCTCGTCACCAAGACAAAAGTAACTGAGGGATTTGACGAGCGTGAGAGCAGAAGTGTTGGTGGAGGCTCACTTCTCGTATCTGGGGATATATCATTCGAGTCAGCCAACATCTCAGCTATAGCGTAGGTGACACCAACACCCTTACATTGATACTCAACCAGGACCTGCACATAGAGCTACAGTTACTAGGTACAGAGTTCGATTCAGTACAAAATCGGCAACTCCTTTGCGAGA
>NW_003206607.1:156692-162273 GCF_000006405.1 Perkinsus marinus ATCC 50983
AGAAAGGGCGAGTCCACCATGCAGTGTTAACACATTCGAAGGAGAGCTCAGATATTCCTCGACAGAGTAGTTGGTATTGAGCACTGAATTCCAGAGATCGGGTGGCTCAGCGAGCGAACTCATCACGAGGCAGGAGACAACCTACACTTTCCTCCAGAGTCCGCAACGCATAGCATAGGACCACAGTTGCAATCGCGGGAGAAGTACTTCTTTTGATCACGCTCTTCGGTCAAATCCTGATTCTGCTGAATAACAAAGAGTCAGTACACTTCATGGGAAGATCACGTACATGATGAAAATCTACGCCGTCACGTAGATGATCTCCGCATTGTTGTTGTTGTTCCTTATCTAAAAGCCATAGCGCAGCATTACTATTGCTGCGTAACGACCAAGGTGAACAGGTAACTCACTGGAGCACGGCTCAACGTGATGAAGTTGACAGTACTGAGAGCCTGCTATCGCGATGAGCTCACACCCCCTCTTGCCGGGGTAAGAACACCTACGAAGGGAAGCCAGTTCACGGTACTGAATTCCCCTTCTTGGCAGAGTTGAATCCCCCTACCTCTTTAGGGACTGAGTGGCCCGGCAAGGAACAACACCACCATCGATGTCTTCTCCAACGCTAGTCTCTGATGTCCCGAAAGAAAGGCTACTGGATTCTGGCACACAGCAGTGCGCCTTGTCGCCCTGAAATAACGCGTTCTGTTGGGGTATTGCCCATAGTGTGGGCACTCACCACCATCACACAGGCATCTTGGGTCGGCTCTACACGATTAGTTGGAGTATCAGCAGTAGACTGGTTGAGTTCGAGGGATGGCGAGCGAGGAACTGTCCAACCGCGTGATGACTTGGTATTTGATACCACTGGTGAACCCTTACTCGTGGTGAAAAGACGGAAGACTATCGCTACACTCCTAAACACGCGTACGACCATAGACAAGAACACTGTAAGCAGCCAGTAGAGTCGCGGGTACCGTACCAGAATCTGCAAAGAAAAAGAAACTCTCATTCTATACAAAGTGATTCGGACATCTACGCTCACCGCATGTAGCCGTTTCTGAAGGGTGGTGACCAGATCGATCAAGCCGGCAAGGACCTTGTTCAGCGACACGCGTATACCTCCCTGGCCTGTGTCGCGGAACAACAAAGGGAGCTGGATGGGCAGCATGGCTCCTCGGTAAGTCAACTTGAAAACGACAGAATGATGAACAAGGCGTCACCATCGGTCGGGAAGTTCCAGAAAAGAAGGGAGGGCAACGGGAATCGAAGCGCACGAAATCAGCGTGAATCTGCGGGAAGAGACTAGCGCTGCTAATTGCACGGCTAGGAGACAGTAGTGTCTTTCACGAATGCAAATTTGCACTTAGTTGTGGATGCTACAGGTTATACAGTGCTACCGTAATAGTAGCAAAAATGCTTCTTCAATGGGCAAGTGTGACTATCTAGCTGGAATGAAACTGCGTCCATCTCCATTCCGATGGCGATAAGGCGAGTCGGAATTTTCCAGTAAGGTGACTGCGCATCTTGTGCGGTTCACGGAGCATGTGCATACGTTCAACCGACGTGTCATAACACGCCTCGAGCCAAGCATCTCACGGCCAGCTGCGAAGGATTGAAGGTATAGCCTGCTCATTGACGGGAACTATCTCAGCGGTCTTCAGCTTATCACACATTGGTCCCGAGGCAGTGAGCTCTCTATCAAGAGAAATGGCAGAGTGCATGTACTGCCCATATACAGCGCGGAAGGACTCAGACGGTGGCATCCATTTCGAATGTTGCGACCACGTGGCACCTAGGAAGCATTTAGTGGTTTGGAACTCCTTGGTTAACCCTGAATGATGGACTCTGATACAGATAACTTCTCAGAGGAAATCCCTTCCCACTATGGACTATATCATAGCCTATCTCAGGAAGGAAAGCAGAAAATATTCTATCACACTGGAAAACGAACGACCAGCTGCAACCTTGGGTGCACGCCAGTCCTCAGACAGTAGCACGAGGAACGTCTCAACGCACTGTTATTTATTCTTATAGGGGAGAAGGGAAAGCCCTGCTCATCTCCACCGAAGAGGAAAGAGAAATCATCATCATACGCAGTCCATGACGAACCCTTGACGTCTTGTACCTGCGGCGCCCACTTAGGAGTACAGTCAACTCGTCAATTCATAACGCCAAGATTGATATTATAAAGAAAAGTGTCCGAGTAAGGGGTGAATAGTTACGTTGGTATTGCTAGGTATAATCTTCCTATTTCACAGCTTTCCGCCAAGGCGGCGAGTCGCTATCTTCCTGGCTCTCCATCGATTGCTTTTTTTCCTTCTCTAAATTCGCCTTGTGCATCTTCGACAGTTTCTCGTGTCGTAAGAGAAGTTCAACCGAGTTGAATCTCCGTTGACAAAGCATGCAGATCTGAGATTATACGATGCTCCTCATTGGCAGATTGCATACGTCAATAAGGAATCTACATGAACCACTCGAACGATGGTATAAAGGCACGAACAGAAGGCGTCAACCCGAAAAGTGATCCTAGAGTAGACTTACAGCTCCCTCCTTGCCATCTCCTCCCGAGCTCACCAGCCGCTTCCTCGTCTCACCAAGTGGTTGCTTGCTCAGAATCACCGGCTCGCTGGCCAGCGGTGCGGGGGCAGTCTCCAGGGCAACAGACTGTGGTTGCAGACGAGTCTTCTGCTCCTGTGGGGGCAGCCGAGGCAACGACATCGTCCCAAACTGGTTCGGGTTGAAGTAAATCGATGCCAATTTGGAGCTTCCCAGAGAACTCCGCTCGGCCTCTGTCGTCCGCTGACCCTTCTTCCCTCCCACAACCTAATCAACACAATGCCCTCATCATCAACCATATCCCACTCACTGGAAGACCCGCCTCATTGCCACGCTGCAGCTTACCATCATCACTCATGGACTGTACCTAGGGCACGTGAAATACCAAAATTGAGCCTCCCAAAGGTGCGACACATACCTTTGATGGCTTCGATCGACTCTCACGTCCATCAGGCCCGGCATCGCCTTCAGAGAGACCGTCGCCGATCTCACTCGTTCGGTGGGCCGATGGCGCCGCTTGTGATGGCAACCCTGATGTCATTCGACTGATCTGTTGAGCAGCAATGACCCGAGAGGTAGTTCCAGCAATTGCGGAGCGAGCGAAGCGAGCGGAGCGTATTCTCTCACTTTACTAACACTTTGTGCGTGCGTGCGTGCGTACAAATTATCCAGCTCGATCTAGAGAGGTTATGATCACATGCTATACACCATTCGATAGCTCTCGCTCTGGGGATACTAGGAAAAATACGAAATTAGGGTTCCGCCCGGACCATGTAGATTTCCGTCCAAAAAACATATTTTCGCATAAAAACGCCAGGCATGGGAATCGAACCCGGATGCCGAGCTCCGCCCCTTCTCCGAGAAGGCCTAGTGACTATCACCTCCTTTCGAATCCTATCCTCCTGCTCCTCCGAAAGCTCTGTTTCGCCAGGCAGCGCCCTAACCGGTGAGTCCTTAGCATAACCAACGAGTACACCCAAAGGCTCGTAGTAGGTATAGTACACACCATCACGGTGATACCTACTCCGCGAAGACCCTCTAACAAGCCAACAACAGCAGCAGCACGTCTGCTCACCAAAAACCCGTTCTTGGGTTGTAGGCCCAGTTCCTGTCCTCATCATAGTAGTGCTCCGCTACCTCATCATACACCATGCACTTACAGTAGGGTAGAGCATGACCTACACAAAGGCATGGACCGGCAGATCTAGTGAACTGAGTCTACTCACCTTCCTTAGGCTTGGGTACTCTCATCTGTCGCTCCGATGAGCCTCCATCCTCTAGGTATGAATGCCACATATCCGAGTTGATTCCCTGTCACGGAGAACAGGTGCGTCACCAGCCGGCCCAGTGAGCCTACTTACCCCCATGGCGAGACTCCGAGTCTTCCGTCGGGTTTCCTCGTAGTCGTATTCTTCAACCGCTGCCCGCAGTACATTGTCTCGTTGAGATCTGCCAAAGCGTCTCAAGACTTTTCAACCGATCGTTCCTCACCTCTCAATCTGGCAGGCGAGCTCTCGAGCCCGAGGAGGGTTCTTGGCTGCAGGGACAAGCATGGCCGACACCTGAGCTCATACAAAGGTCATCACGAGGAGCTGCCGACGTCCCTGCCTGGGCATCGTCGTTTTCCCGCATCTTGGAACCGTTCGTTTGGAAGATCTTAAGGGCACTAACACACTCCCTCTCGTCATGGAAGTACACAAAGGAGACTCCTTTGGCCGGGAAATGATCAACATTTATCTACCGATACAACGAATAGGTTGCTGACCAGAACAGACGCTTCCTTACCGGTCGCTCTCCAAGTTGGCGGAAACGAGATCTCACAGCAGCCTCGTCAGTGCCTAAACGACAATAGGCGTTCATCGGGGACTGTCATAGCCTCGACCATATGGCAGCATTCAGCTTGTTGGCCACAAGGTAGAAGGCCACTAGCGACCTGGCGGCACGTTCTTCAATATTATGTAGTGCTGCTGCTGCTGATGATGATGGTGGTAGTCCTCGTCACGGTATCTGCCTTCTCGCTCCCGGCGCCGCCTCGACCGAGGGATGGCCATAGGGGAGTCATCAGCGTCGTGCCTGGCGGGATGAAGCCTTACGAAACTCGTCATTACTAATTCTGCATACCTATGCATGACTCTATCATCACCATCAGCTCGCGGCTTGGGGCGTAGGACGACGTGCTGCCTCGGGGAGGATCTTCCGCCTCGACTACTCCTTCTAAAAACAGCGAGGCTGTAGTTCTCCTCAAACGCAGGTATAGTTGCAGAGCAGATGGGAGTCAATCGCACTAGGCACAACGAAAGATATTTTCAATGTCCTCCGAATGCCAATCTACAGTAAAATTTTTAACGGGTTATCTCTGAGATGTCTAATGAGAATCTTGAGCTTCCATTCCGTGAAAAACTCTTTTAATCCAACTAAAATCAAATTTCACATTTCTAATTCGTTCCTCCACTTGCTGAATTTGAGATTGAAAATGTGCACAACCTCTATGCGAATTTTGAGTTCTGGAAGAGTTCACCAGCATCAGAAAACGAACTACACAGCGGCCTCGCGAAAAACCTCTCGTGCCCGTCCCTTACTCGTCTTCCCTCACAGCTGGCCGTAGTAGTGTGCGAGAAGCCTCATCGTCGACTCTAGAGCCACAGTTGAACTAAACCCTAAGACCAGCCAGCCCCTACCGCGCGTCTCCCCTTTCTGCCACTGCATCCGGCCTTCTGGTCAACTTAGCCGTCGGACGCTCCCTCGATCGCGATCGGGACCTACTCCGCATCATCCAGAGCGACCGATAACCCACTTCACTACCTCTTGCAAAGATCCTCATCCCGAGCATCATACCAACTGCGCGGCTGCTGCCGATGCCCTTCAGAGTTCCGTCGGCTACTACTGCTACAATCACTTCTACTGCGCCTGATATCAGCATGTCATCATGTCGCTACACAAGGGCACACTACCGATCGTAAAACTAAATGCCGCTGGTGGTTCAGCTTCTCGACGCCCTCCACGACGACTGCTTCGTTGCGAATCC
>NW_003206607.1:162373-165196 GCF_000006405.1 Perkinsus marinus ATCC 50983
GGGTGCATCTGCCGTTGAATATAGAGAAGCTTGATAACCTAGGGGTGTACTGGACGCCATCGAAGAGCCAAAATGGTTGTGATGGTGACACGGAAGTCCCCGTATATGAGGACCCTAGAGTGAAGGATCTGGGCTTGAGAGCTATATTGCCTAAGTCTGATATTGGTGATATCAGAAGGTGGGAGTCTGCGGCATTGATTTGATGCTATCAGATGCTGAATCGACAGAAGCTTTGTACAGACGGTTACGTATTGGGTTAGTTGTACCGGAGGGTCCCAATGAGATGGCTCCTGACAAGGTATTGCCGTTGAACTACAACCTGGATCTTACTAATCATATTGCGTTCAACAAGGGATGGTAATAGGAGCTGGAGTAGGAGGAGATGATGCTTTCATAACAGTTACATTGGACAGGAGTTGACCACACGGGCCTCCAAGAAATTAGCTGTGAGGAAACGACTATTTGGTATGCGTATCGATGGAGATGTTGACGTTGAGTCCGGTGCAGAGGTAGGGAAGGTGCATGCAGTAGTTTTCAGTTTTGTTCCTCAGATAATGTGTGACGGTGAGAAGATTGGTAAAGTATTAGAGTTGTCATCATCGGAGGGTGATGGAGACGTGCTGGGTATTGCACAAATACATGCACCGAAAGGAATGCAGATGAATACTAAACAGGCTATGGTCGAAGCTACGAAAAAGTACTTGGAGGACGACCATATATACATAGAGAAGGACTCGACAAAGATAGGAGTAGAACTGGGTCTACCCAAGTACATTCTGTCGTGAGTTTAAAGCGGTGACCATTTTCCCACTAACTGCAATTTTACCATTTATGGTTTCTGTTCGTAATATGCGTGTCTATGGGTTCGGTGTTGTTGCGTTTTTGTTGTTGTCATCGGAGATGCCGTGTTACGTTCGGTGATACAACACAATTCACAGTGATCACATTGACAGTTGAGAAGATCTCGTGAAGATACTTAGTTGCAACGACGCGAATGCGGGGAAAAGCAGTAGCATTGGACTCTTTAAAGACTCCAAGAACACATCCATACGAAGCGAATCTACGAAGATCAACAGTCCCAACCGCCAAGCTATCAGAGCATGACCGGGAGTGCTTCTGCGTGGTGGTCTAAGTATATGGAGGCCTACGTATGAAAATCACCATTGTATGATCTGAGTCGCTATTCAGTCGAAATTCGACTTTGTTGAGTGAAGAGATATAACATGAATAAATGACTGGCGCCACTCAGCCGTCGAGATATTCTCAACTCAGCTTCTGTGACTAGAAACGATCATGCAGTGGGGATATCATGCGAACACTGGGCGGTTCGTCCCGAACGTAAATCCTCGGCCCTTTTCCTGTTCTTGATCGTGGCTTGTTGATACCGGGAACTTCTCTGCATGGCCTTTATAACATCGAAATGTTATGTATCATAACAATCTAAAATGCGAGCTCACTTTGCTTCGGAATCTCTCGAATGATGCCCTCTCATCCACTTCGGAATCTGCCCAGAGGGACATAACAGGGAGGGGAATCCACGATGTATCAGGAATCAGGTCTACTCACTTTTGAGCTCATCCGACCTGCTCATGCGTTCCATACGGAGTCTCGCGGCTGCAGCTGCCTGGGTAGCAACGTCCCAACGCGGTTCGGCATCATCAGTCGTCCCTAAAGTGCAGCGATAGGACGGATGACATGTGAAAGCCACACCGGACTCTTCGGGTCCGACGACCACAGTCCTTCCATCGGACCACTCCTTCACCCCACTGAACATGTTCCTGGCCAGTTTCGATGACGCTGTACGATCCCGTCCCCGCATCGACTAGGGAAAGAGATAGATAGCACCACCAGGCAGATGCAATACGAAACGCCGACGCTTGAGCTCTGCAGCCCAGAGTTTATTGCTGTCATCGAGTGACACTCCGGGGAGCGCTCACGAATTTGTCCTGTCTAACGGCTCTGACTATGACAGGGATATGAAGTTTGACGCCACAGATTCCGGTCGGGTCATCCTCTATAGGTATTGAACCGCGTTATCTTACTGCTGCCTCCTGGAGCAACCTCTCAGCCAATACGCTTTTACTGTCCACTTCAAGCATTCCTTTGGCATCGCATTCTAATTCATCCCATTCGCGGAGCTCCTTATGACAGAGGCCCATCCGATATCTGATATCGCGCATAATAGGTGGTGCAGTGCGGTGATAGGAACGGTCGGATCCTAACACTCACAGAGTTTTCAGCATGATCTCAGGCTCGTCCTCGCCACTTAGTAAGATGCATTTAAGCGCTCGCAGAGCTTCCCGAGGCTCATGGCACTTCAAATGTGCCATGCCGAGGTTGAGATATAATGAACGCTCGAGCTCCCAGTCAAGTGAAGCCATTGCTCCAGCGGCCTCATCATCCTACGCATTTGAGTGAGAGTCAACACTTCTGAAGACTCCTACAGCATCAGCGATATCGCTGAGCATCTCGACGGCTTCTCGCCAATAACGGGCTGCTGCTTGGTAGTTGCCGTCCTTGTACTCGGCAAGTCCCTCTTCTTTCAGGGATTTAATATCTTCCATGATGGATGAGAATCAGCGAAGTAATTCCAAACCTTGAGCGCAACTGTTATGTATTCATCTTAATGTTGAGACTCCTAAGGTATCCGATCAGCCGCCATCGTTATTGAAATTTATTACAAACATGACGTTGTGAAAGCTATATAATAGCTATCGTGACAGTACAACATTTGACCTCGTCGAAGACATCATGGATCGGGCTTCATATCGCCGCTGTAAACACCCCTCAAGGTGTATTAACATCCCTGTCGCACGAGAAAGC
>NW_003206607.1:165296-166299 GCF_000006405.1 Perkinsus marinus ATCC 50983
GGTTGACCATGTGCAATTTTCATCACACTGTATATAGGGCAGGGTAATTTATACGGTCGACTTTTGTACTTGAGCGCCCATACTCGAACCGTTTCGCTCTCAACGGGCAAACGAGATGCATGTGTAGTACATTGAATCCGTTCATGCACGATTATGCAGCATGAGGGAAGACTTGAGATTATTATCTTATCTGATGGCGATGGATAACCGCTGCTCACATGACGACACTTGCTTCCTGCCATCATGGTGATCCGATATCAATCATAACGCTTCTTTTCCTGCTATCCTTCGAAAGCCTTTCCGTAAAGCTAACTATGAACTACGATCTCTCGGGAGCCGCCTCCTCTAGAGAGAGCACACTCCTCAACAGTAATGGTCGTACCATACAAACACCCATCCTAGAAGCGAAGACCGCAAGTACCGGGATGTTATATACAGCGTAACGGCAGCTACTCTAGTATCTCTACCATCACCATCTAGCAGATACAGCAGCCGTGGGTCTCCTTTTCACAACGACAGTCCATTAGGCATCGACAAGTTCCTATTGCTCGTAGCGTCGGATGACGTCCAAGCGGTGAAGTCGAGGTAACCCAAAGCGTACCGTAAGGGGGAATAATCTCGGCGTAGGCTGGAGTCGAACTATACTGTGGCAAGAGAACTGATACAAGCCAGAAACTCCAGAGGGAGCACAGCTCTGCATATCGCCTGTAGAGAGGTGGTGTCGTCGCACTCATTCCTGGAGCATCACTCATCGTAGGGGTTCCTGTCGATGGTCACTACACTAGCATCCTGTGGTGCAGAAGTCGAGGCTAGAGATAGAATACGTAACGATTCTGTCGAAACGCTGTGTGACGTTACTCTCAAAAGCACCACTAGATGCGTGATTCGAGAGCGTTGAGATACACGCAGTCTTCAGCCGAACTCCTCTCTCATATCTTCTGAGTATGGGCATTTGAAATCGTGAAGCTGCTACAGTCAGATTCGGAGCAAATGTTGATGCTCG
>NW_003206607.1:166399-168022 GCF_000006405.1 Perkinsus marinus ATCC 50983
ATGAGCATCTCCACGTGTGTTCGCTCTTGTGGTTGCCGAACATATTCTTACTGGATGGTGATGATGAGGAAATCAACGAGCGTTTGGCTGAGGTCTGCCCAGATTCGGTGAGGTTCATCCGAGTTCCCATACAGAGTCCTCGAAGTGTGGAGGCTCTCCTTCCTTTTCTACCCCACATCTCTGGTCTTGGTATCGAAATCTCAAGCGCTGCTGCAGCCGAACAGTTGAGGGGGAGCTTAGGGGAATTCCATGGCCGTCTAGAACGCATTTGGGTGGAATACTCTGTGGAAATCGATGAATGTATCAATAGCATTGGCGAGAGCTGCAAGGAGGTCTATCTAGCTTCTACTGGTTCATCATACATAACTGTTGAGCTTGGTACGAAGGTTGAGAAGGTCGTCCTGGCCGGTAAGCTCAGCAGCAAGACGCTACGGTGTTTCACGGCGTTACCTAGCAACCAGTTGATCATATTGGACCTCTCACACTGCCGTTTGCCGCACCGTATGAAAGTCAGTGTTGATGACATCTTGGAACGTCATCACGGATCGTTGAGCTATATGGCCTTCAAGTACTTCCCACTACCCTTGTCTCGTCTTGCTGGTGTCGGGGCGAGGTACCCGAGGCTTGTGTGTTTCCCCAAGCTTCTTAGAGGGCTCGACGTTATGCAGGTGGTCCTTACTGATCTGTCGCCGAGGATGACGTACAGTGCTCCTACTGGTAGTAGAGAGGACTACTTCTCTCGCTTTGACCATCTGCCTTTGATCGGTTGGAGCGAATTTGGCGTTTTCGCTTCCACATTGGCAATCTTCGACTTCTGTGAGCTGGAGGCAACTTGGGCCTCTCTGGCTGGGGAAATCAAGGGCTTGTGGGCAGCTGCGGCCAAGTCTGTTGAGCAGCTCTATGGAGACTATAGGAAGTACGTACCTGCATCCAAACTGCCTCCAGCTTCGTTCGATCTCGAGCTGTCCAGCGACTCTGGCTCCGCAGAAGTTGATGACGATAACAGCAGGTCTTCTACTTCGTCAGACATATGAGTTGATCTCTATGGCACATTGCAGCTGTCTGGACGCGTCGCTGAGTCTGGACAAGCCATTGGCCCTCCAGGATGTCTCAAAGGGCAGTCGCTGGCTGGCTGTCGTAACGAGGGGATGTTACACGATGCCAGGTTCCAAGAGCTTGTTGATTATCCACTGTTGTAATGATCACTAGTCAGTCTCCAGTCACATGGTAATAGAGTTTCGGCCGTAAACAGCTGTTTGATTCACTCTGTCGTGGTGATGTTCATAAATCCACTTTGGGGGGGAGGTGACGAGACATGTGGTTCAAGGTACTGCGGCTCATTGGTGCAGTGATTCTCTAAGAACTGAGAATCTCAGTCTGCTTTTCTCCTTTTTTAGTTCTATCACTCTCGCTTTTGAGAGGACCCTGCATCAAGGAATTCACAGACGCCGCAATGAGTTTCCCCAACAGCAGACGGGCGGCCTCGGAAGCCGATGAAGGTGGCCAAAGAGGTAATAGTATTCAATGATGAGATATGGGTATAAGGATTGGAAGGCTGAGGGAACATGGTTTCTGGCAATCGTCTGGTCTGCTGTGTTGGTGAATTTGGTGAAGGCGTGGTAA
>NW_003206607.1:168122-172844 GCF_000006405.1 Perkinsus marinus ATCC 50983
ACCTCATTACGTCCTTGCGAGGCTTCGCCAAGTTCACAGGGTTGGTCGAACTTAGACTCTCGGGCAATCGTGTGAAGAGCCTCGACGGCTGTTTGGATGGTTTGGCTCACCTAAAGCATCTTGATTTGAGCTACAACCGCCTTACCTCTCTTGAGGACGCTGGTTCGAGTCTTGGTAACCTCATGGCTCTTGAGAGGCTCGAGCTGCAGGGTAACAGCATAAGCCAACTGCTGGGTCTTCAACAGGTACCATCCTCCTTGTCGTCGCCGTTGCGGTCCATATCGTATTGTTGTCAGTGCTGGCGTCCTCCTCCTCCGTCTTCACCACTCAACGCTTCTGACAGCATGCCCCCCGGTGTCACTTATCTGGACCTTCGAGATAACCGCATCGAGGATTCAACACAGCTACTGTATATATCTGGGATGACTATAAAACAAGTGACTTAGATATTTTCGTGGCGCGTGACGATATTATGCCCTCAGTTGCTCATGCGTGGGTCTCGAGAGCACCGCAATACGATATGTGAAGACGCGAACTACCGTCTGATGGTGCTACAGACTTTACCGGATATCGAGGTCTTGGATGGGAGAATCGTCACGGAAGATGAACGGAGGGAGGCTAGGAGCAAAGCTCTTGTTATACTGCGGTGCACGAGGAAAGATGAGAGGGTGAAGTTACCCGCAGATCGAACAGGTGCCTTTAGGGAGGGCCGATGGACGAGGCCATGGGGGAGTTAATCGGAAGCTGTTTTGGTTGTAGTCCCAGCAGTGTGGGAATATATGCACATGGTCAACTTCATGTGTTGCTAGGAATATGGAAATTTTGGTGGAAATTATCGTTGATTTTTGTATAGTTATACCCAAATCGTCGGAGTTTTTCATAATATGGTGAGGGAACCTACGAGCTCAGTTGAGGAAACCAAACATACATTCCTACATTGAGTCGCAGTGTGGTAGACTTGAGTATTACATGGCTGATGTGCAGTATTAGCCTCTAAGACGGCAGAGTGGAATACTACTATATCCGTCCTGTTATGATAACCGATGAGCGCTTATACAGTCTGTGCTCTATTGGGTGGAGTGGTTGGGTCTGTCAGGTAGTACTCTGGCTCAACACAGCACGAGGCGGTCTGCTTCTCACTTGAGGAATCCGTGGGTGGATACGTCACGATCGACTGGATCAAGGGTGGTAGATGGGCAGTGGCTCAATCGCAGGGAGTGAGCTCGTCAGGAGAAGGCAGCGTCAGAGCCGCTTGGGGGAGGAAGGAGCAGCTTGCGTCGGAGTCAGCAGGTCGAGGCTGTCGAGAGCCTATCTACCCAAAACGACTCTGCGGAGGCGAATCGGCGAATACAGGTAAGATGGTTGGGCTTTCGTGATGATGACTCCGATGATATTATAGGGAGATGAGCATAGGGAGTGCGAGAGGCAGGTGAGGCAGCTGAGGGCGATGGTCGCGACTATGCAGGAACACTATGAAGCTATGGTAAGGTTGGCTTGAGGACATCGGCAGGGCCTTCTCCTCAGCTGAGGGAGGCCTCGGCCAGACTGGATGGTACTCGGGACCAGCTGGAGGCGATTGAGGAGGAGCGCCGTCGCCTGGAAGTAGGGCGAGGGAGAAGGTGTGGATAACAGGCGGGCTTGCAGGCTTCAGTGAAGCATGGGGAGAAGGCTAAATTGAAGCACGAGGCGGCTCTGGCGAAGGACCTCAAGCTGCTCGAGGCCGACATGGAGAAGAGGAACAGACGATTGAAGACTCTGGAGGAGAATCTCACTAAAAGTGAGCAGGAGGGGCAGGAGGCGCATAAGGTGGTGGAAGAGCTCCAGCGGGAGAAGGAGGAGTTGTTGTAAGAGGACCTGAGTGACAACTGCATCGTCAGCGAATGTCACGTAACAGGACGGCGAAGGAAGATCTGATCACAAAGTGCTCCAACATGGAGGAAAAAATCAAAGATTTGGAGGAGTCCATGCTGAAAATGAGAGAGTTGGAGTTGGAAGTGAGCAGGTTGAAGGCCCACAAGGCAGAGGTAAGTTGACGGTGGCGCGTGGGCTACTCGACTGCGATGTTTCAGGAGCCCGTAGCGGCTCCTGTTAAGCCTTCACGAGAGGATGTATCGGCTGAAGTGGAGGCGGCTAAACGCGAGGCTATTGCGGTTGTGGAGGAGAAGGCATCTCGATTGGAGGGAGAGGTCGCTGATTTGAAGAGGGAGCTTCAGGTGGGCCTCGGAGATTCGATACCAACTAAATATCTGGTTGGGGCTCCAGTGTGATACAGTATCTAGTCTTGGAATGTGCACGTTTTACATTGTCGATGGATGAGGAGCACTTGGTGTGGTATTAGACGAGCTGGGGTATCAGGTCACCCGTATGATTTCTGCGGCATTCTTCCCTTGGTGAACTTGTGAGTTGTTTTTCTGATGTCTCAGGAGCGCAGAGAGCAAATAAGGTGTCAGCGGCAGGCCTATGTGGCGTTGGAGGAGCAGTTTCGACTCAAGGCTGAAAGGGACGAGAGCAGGGTGACAGAGCTTACTGCTCAGCTAGGGAGCGAACGGAAGATGAGTAAGCTTTCATGAATCTTGGTAAAGAACTTTATACTCCTTCCGCGAGGATTTTCTGTAGCTCTTTGTGTCACCACCTGTCTGTTCATCTGAATACAGATTTCACTGCTTCGATTGTCAGCTAGTTGGGAATCCTGTCGTTGGTTCTACTTCGACTATGCGTAGGGATGTGCTTTCGTGACGTTGTTTCTGTGATGCCCTCAGAGGAGGCCGTAGAGGCTAAGCTGCGGAAGGTTGAAGAGGAGTTGGACAAGGAGAAGGTCTCAAGCCGAGAATTACGAACAACAGTTGAGGACAGGGACAGGGTGGTGGCGCTGGAGGCAGCAGGGAGGGAGCGAGAGATCGAGGAGCTGAGGAGGGAGCTTAACAAGGCGAAGGAAGAGGCTCATAAGCATAGGAAGGCTCTGAGGTGGGTCGCCTTGGTGAATTTGGGAGACGTTTTGTGAGTTGTTCAGAATGGTAGAATTGGAGGTCACTAAAGACATAGAGCGGATGGTGACGGAGCACGGTAAGCAGCGAAGTAAGCAACAAGAAGAGCATGAGGCGGAGGTGAAGGCGCTGAGGGATGTCCATGAGAAGGAAGTGAATCGGCTGAAGGAGGAAATAGCCGGCAAGGAGAAGGAGGTCGTGGGCCTAGCTGCAAGTGTGGAACATGAAATGACCAAGGCTAGGGAATTCAAGGTGATTTTTTGGTCTACACAACGTGTTATCTCGACTATCGACGATCAGGAGGCGACTTCGGCTCTGAGGAAAGATCTCCTCGTGGCATGCAAGCAGTTGGAGAAGGAGGTCCAACAAGAGGGAATACTGCAGAAGAAGGTGCAGGGGCTCCAAGCGGAGCTCGAGAGGCTCAAGGTGGAGACCGAGAGTGAGAGAGGGGAGAGGAGTAGACGAATGGAGGAGTATGAAGCAATGGTGGGTCTAGGGATGAGGTGGACGGTTGGTATCTCCTGAAGGAAGGTATCGGAGCTGAGGAAGAAAGCGGCAGATGCTGAGAGGGCGAGAGAGGCTGCGGAGGCTATCCGATGTAATTATGATGAGAATATGAAAGGTGCCCGTCGACGCGAAGAAGAGCTGGAGAGCAAGGTAAAGGGTCTAGAGGAGCTGGTAAGAAGGGGAAGGAAGCATTACGCTTCGCAGCTGTCTCGAAAGGTACGGAAACACGCAATCGAAGCAACAGTGAAGGAGAGGATGGTAGCAGACAGCGCAGAGCACGTGAAGGCTCTGAAGAAGCAAATACAGGGCCTAGAGGCCGACCTGGAGCAGTGCCAGAAGGAGAGGAAGAAGCGAGACAGGTGAGTGCTTGCTGTAGACTGCAACAAGAAGTCGTTGGTCGGAATAGGGATTGGCAGTCCTTACTCGATGAAGAGGTTAGTAAGGCTGATCGAGCCAGGGATAAACTCGCACCTACAGAAGAGAAGTTGGCTGCGGCAGAGGGGGAGGTGGGCCTCATGCAGTGGACGAGGTGAACATGCTCATCTCTACCGATCAGGTTGAAAGGCTCCGCGAGGAAGTATCACAGAAAGATGAATCGTTACGGTATGTCACTTCTGAGGTGGAAGAGATGCGGAGAGCAATGCAGGAGGATACTGATATCAAAGTGGCAGAGGTGGAAAGAAGACTCAACCGTGAGCATGAGAAGGTGAGAGGCCACTGTGTTCAACTATATCTATGACGTGCTTGCTTTTTTTGACGAAGTCGCCAATCAGCTGTGTCAGGCAGGAGGTTTGCTGCATATTAGTGTTGGATGTGTTTTTTCAGAGTCTGTTAGAGCTCGACAGGAGAATAGAAGAGGCACAGCAGCGGAACGATCGAGAAGTGGCCAGGCTGTCCCGTGATCGGGAGGTGCGTGAGCTACTCGAACCTATGACACATGGAATATTTTATCGCCTGCAGGCTATGAAGCGTAGGGCGCATGTGGCAGAGGAGCGTGTGAAACACGTGGAAAAGGAGCTGAGGACTGTTCTCAACGAGTAGGAGCATGTTGTTCTCGAGCCGACAGAACTGTTACTTCGTGACTCCCACTCTACAGCTCTCAATCGTCAAGAATTGCAATATACTTGTTCCGGCCTATCAGATATGAGCATTTGAAAGTTCAATGCGAAGCGAAGATGCGACGGGCGGCCGATCTACTCCTTGAGAGCGGCCTGACATGACTTGAGTCTTT
>NW_003206607.1:172944-174714 GCF_000006405.1 Perkinsus marinus ATCC 50983
GAGGACCAGTCCCCAAGCACAGAAACACTACGACCATTTGAGTGGTAGAATTGAAGGCCTTTCCCCTAGGAGCCGACACTACTGCTTGTGGCTTATGAGGCTGAAGAACTCCGCACGAGTCTTGGGGTTGGATCTATAGAGGAGATAATGGCACGATAACCGATCGGAAGTTTGAGGACCTGAATGCTCCTAGTACACAGCTTGTCGTGGTAGAGGCAGAAGTCTTCTGTATTCCTCTCATACTCATACACATATGGGATGCTCTGATGACCACTGCTACACCCATAGGGTTGATAGCCTCCTCCACGGCTCGGGCTATCTGCTGTGTCATCCTTTCTTGGACCTATGGCGAAGCCAGTACAAGGGTGACGGACACGGAGAGTGTCACCTGTAGTCGCCTGGAAAACATCTCCGTTATTCGAGCTAATTTACTAAGTCCGAGGACTTTGCCACGAGGAATGTATCCGATGTCTACCGTTCCTGAACAGGAAAAGTGCCTTGGGCAGGGATCGAACCCGGAGCTGGTAGCAGAGTCATCCCACCATAGAAAGGCAGAAGATGGTGCTCGCAGAGGGAAAACATGTCAATGTCTCGGACCATGACCATCTCATCGTTGTCTGAGGGCTCGACGTCGAAAACAGCGTCATTAACGATTTCCTCAAGAGATTCGGAGTACCTTGAGCCAAGACGATTACCGATCAAGATCCTCAACACACAAATTCGGATGATTCTGTCCGAGTGGTAGAGCACCCACGTGTCTATCAAAAGGTCCCGAGTTCAATTCTCTCAGCTTACCCTTTAGTGAGAAACTCCAAAGCTCTGGCGTAACGCATAGGTGTTTTCTGCAGCCCCTGACGATCAGCATCCTCTCCATCAATTGACTCCAGAATCCTCCTAGCAGCCGACTCGATGCTCGAGGTCTGAACGGCAACCATCAGCATCTCAGTCCGTTTATACATAAGACTTTATGCTCCTATAGTCAACTCTACGCCGACAGACTAACGCCAGGGTATCAAAATATTCCCTTCAGCTCGTTTTCGGATAGATCAACTTTGCTGGGACGCGCAAAGTTCCCAAGGTCTTCGAACTATGATCAACCACTCGAAAAGATGCTGTGAAATTGCTACCGAAGAGCCTGATTTAGTCGACGAGGTGTATGACGATTCTGGGATACTCGCCGAGGACCTGCCAGTCTTCGTAGCGCTATCTTCATCTGTGAGATGGAGGGACGCCTGGAATGGAAATCTCCCAAGAGTGAGACATAGTCGTGGAAGAGCTCACGTCATCATCAGGAGTACCATCTCGAGTGGGCCTCGAAATGTCCGCGGCCTCGCCTGAGGAGCGCCAAGTATCCACACAAGCCACAGAGGTTTGCGAATGATTCTTACCACCTCCGACTTCCTGCTTCTGACGGCAAACTTCCGGCGCCAACGAAGTCATTGCAAAAAAATACAACCTTATCAACATGCTACCTTGAATGACTCAACGCATGACCAGCGGCACTTTAGGCACAGTATGAAACAAAACAAGAAACTAGACAATACTACGGCAATGTGGAGGAGGAGGAGGATTGCCGTTGGTCCTTGGCCGCGAGGCGAGCCTGACGCAGCCTCTCGTTTTCAGCTTCTTCCTCCGACTCTTCGCATTCATTGTACATTATCATAGCGATGAGCATCGCACCTGAGCACATGAGAATTAGGCCAGCTTCAGAAAGAATGGGATTGCTGTAATAGGAAATACTACAGGGTCATGGTAGTAGACTACTAGTAG
>NW_003206607.1:174814-176585 GCF_000006405.1 Perkinsus marinus ATCC 50983
CTCGGTCCGGATGTGGATGAGAAGCAGCTTTATGATACATTCTCGGCTTTGGTAGTATACATGGATGGGTCGGGTAAATCTTAGTTATTCGGTGCGACTTTGCTGGAGGATCCGTAACAGCACTCTCACGCTGTTATGGTTAATCTAGTCGGACCAAAAATTTTTCTATCACATATTTGAGTTCGTTGTTTCGATCTAATGGGTCCGGCCCCAGCCCTTCGGTGGGATCAGCCGAAAAGCCATTGGGGTTGGTCACCATCTTCTTCACACAATCTCGGAATATCATGCAGTTACGTAACGTCCATGAGAGAGTGTCCCTTCTGTAGGTATCGTGGTCTTCTGCAAAATCATGAGGAGTGAGACTGGTGAATCCAAAGGCTTCGGTTTTGTCAGCTATGACGGATTTGAGGCATCCGATGCTGCTATGGCCGGCATGAACGGTGATCAGTTCAACGTCACCACTCCTGGCTCGCTCACATATGTGCCTTAGGCCAATACTTGTGCAATCGACAAATCTCAGTGTCGTATTCTTACAAGAAGGACAGTAAAGGAGAGCGCCATGGTACAGCTGCTGAACGAATGATTGCAGCCAATAGGGAGAGGTACTCGATCTCTCACTCATGGTCATCCTTATATGCCAAGCAGTTCCCAACCACATCACGTGGAGAATGAGTACTATGCCAGTGTAGGGGCATCGGCGATGCCGCAGGCAGCTCCAGCGCCTTTAGCAGGTAGTAGGAAGCTTGGCTTTGGAGTAGGGAAGTCGAATGCATCGTGTCAGGCAATCTCCCAACTCCTCCTGCTCCTCCACCTGGGATGTCAGCGCCTTCATCGGTAGTAGAATGGGAACGCTCGTACTCGGTTCTCGGGTGTATCCTTCGTTTAGGGCAACTTCCCGACTCCTCCTATGCCGCCACCAGGGATGGCCTTCCCTCCTGGAATGCCTCCGCCTCCCGGGATGCCCCCACCACCGGGCATGCCTCTTCCACCAGGTAAACTACCCTCCTGGTTGATGCTCTGCTGTAGTGGGTCTGTTCAGGAATGCCTCCACCGCCGGGGATGCCACTCCCACCGGGAATGCCACCACCACCGGGCATGCCGCTCCCGCCAGGGATGCCCCCACCGCATGGAATGGGTATGCCTGGAAGTAGCTAGGGTTCAATCTACCATTTGTTGCCCAGGTTCATCTCAGCAGCACTAGGAACTCCAACCTAGGTCAGAGGAATTGTGACCATCATCTCCTTCGAGGGTGATAGCGATGGCTGCCAAGATGGCTTCCTCTATTTGGATCATTCCTTTCCATAGTCAGCTATAAGTGTCTAGTTAGAGTCCTTCCTATATGGTTCGGGCAGTTGTGGGTCTCTGCAGCTTCCCTTTGCCTTGATGTCAACCCGTACCCCAGCAATTAGCGAAGATTTTCCACACTTCCTTGCTTGGTAAACGGGTGTTTACTCCTTCGTTTCCATGAGGCAGTCGAATAGGTACGGTCTTATACCAGACTTCTCCCACCTTGCTAAAGATGATAAATTCCACTGTAGAGATCAGTGGTTTCGTTTAAAGCAACTGGTCGACTGCCGGTATTATGCTCACCTTCAGTAAGCTCTTCTCGGACTGTTACTACTATTACTACTAATTCCGTATTGATTATTGATCAGATATGCAGAATCTGAGAGCTACAATGCTAAGTTGGTGATGAGCCGAATAGAGGATATTCGGGGTGTCAACAGATCAAGAAGTTGCCAATGGAGCGTCGCCCTGAAGCATATAAAAA
>NW_003206607.1:176685-179127 GCF_000006405.1 Perkinsus marinus ATCC 50983
TCGATGGAGTCCCACCGGTGCGAGAAGGACAAGTTTAGAATAGTCCCAGATTTGAGCGCGTTGACAGAAATGCACACAACGGCTTTGCGCTCATCCACTGGCAGCAGTGGGGGTAAACTAGGCAGACCAAGAGCGATGAGAAGTACTTCATCGACTAAATCAACACCCGTAGCAGCCTTCTGTTGGTCTCGAAGTGGTCCACCACCCATTCTAGCATTGACCTCGATCAGTCGAGGGCCCCGGCTAGTGTACTTGGCCTCTACGTGGAACACTCCACTTGTGAAACCCATGGCGATGACGGACTTCACAGCCAGGTCTTCAAGAGCAGCCACCTGGTCGGATGGTAGTGTACTGGGGAAGATGTCCCACGTTTCGTTAAAATGAGGCTCAAGTGTTGGACCATTATCATGCACACAGACGTAGGTGGCAACTCCATCACTCATGACTATATTCACGTCGACCTCGGAGCCATCTAGATACTCTTCCAACATAAAAGAGCCGAACTCGATAGTGTGGTCAAGATCCCCCTGTTTGTGCACGAATATCCCGTCAATCAGGACCATGTCAGCTATCGAGCCCCTAACATCGTTGAAGACCTCGACCAAGCACTCATAAGTATCCACGCGCTGAACGCCGACGGAGGCCGAACCCGATATTGGTTTCAGCACCGCAGGAAACCCAACGTACTGGGCTGCCTTTCGCAGATCGGCCTCATCGGAGACGATCATATGACGGGTGGTTGGTCCACCAGCGGCTTCAATCACATCACGGGTTCTCTTCTTGTCACGAGCTATCTCGACCGCTTCAACGGGAGGGCCAGGTAGGTTAAATTCCTCACACAGCCGAGCCGTGTGTAAAATGGAAGTCTCCCACACAGTGCATATAGCATCGATGCGGTCGAGTTCTCTCAGGGCCTTCACAGCGTCCCTGTGTAACTGATCGTGGTCATGAGTGTTGATGTCTAGTGGTATGTATTTCTTGACGATACCGTTGACGACGAGGTCTTGCACCCAAGAATTAGGTTCATCAACTATGATAACGTTCACACCCAATTCGGCAGCGCGCTCGTAGACGTGTTGCTTACCTCGGTTCCCAGCAGCAAAGAAGACTATATAGGCACCTTTTAAAAAACTCAGACGGAGGTGTTGCCCGGCGACACCAGGAGCGCGGAGGGAATCTTTGTTAAACCTCTGAAGGTGTGAGAAGTCGACCTCCGACTCGAGGCTGCAATCGCTATGATCAGGCGCGGTCGTCGAGTCTTGGGCCTCATCGACAGTTGCCTTGTTGACGGCTGTCGGTGAAGCAGATGGATGCATCTACGGTCGAATAGGGATAAACTGAAGGGGTGAAAAGCTGAGATCAATAAGATATAGATTGAATAGTAAATATATTCTAATTTCATACATATGTCGTCAATGCACTGCTTTGTAGTGCTCCATGAGGTCGGGATAACACTCTGGGAATTGTCGACGAGGATCAACTAATCTTGAGATGGTGCATGGAACTTCGTTTCGCCTTACACGAAACACTGAGCTTTGAGTTTCGTAAATTTCACATGATAAAAGCTTCTTGTGGATACTGATCCTGTCCAAACCATAATTCTATTGGGCATAAGCCATTATGGCTTAGCCATATGGGAAGGGGCATTTTGGTTAACATGAAGTCCTTTGAGGGGAGTAGCTTCCACTCCATGCCAAACGGACCTGTTTCGACAATGCCAACCCCCAGTTAAGCGATTTCGGTTCAATGACCCATGATGGTAGCTGATTCCTCGAAAGTGCGGTATGAACAAATTCCGCGCCTTTCGGAGCACCAGGTTTCGCCAAATCGCCAACTTTGGTGATTCCTTGTATCTAGGAAATTTAAACAACTTGGCGATATGCGTGATACGACCAGGGTTTTACGGGATTTCGCCAAGCTGGTCGGCTCGCCGTGCAGAATTCAGCGCATCCGCTGAAATCTGCACGGAATTGGCTGCCAAGTCCGCTCGCCGAAGTGATCTATTCTGCGCTTGGATCCAGGTTGCGCCAACCTTGGGTCGCTGGAATCTGCGCTAGGCCGGGGAATCGCCAAAAATTTGATGAAACTCGCACGTTTGGCCAAGACTAGGACGTATTTTGCCTAATCTTTGGCGTAATACCAGTGAAATGCAGATTTCAGCGAGAGTTGGCGATATGCCGCTAGATATATGCTGAGGCGTTCGAATACGGTATGTATTACAGATATCGCCAATTGAGGTGCTCAAATCTGTTACTCACACTGATAGTGCCAACTTCGGCCCTTGAAACCTGCATGCTGCAAAGGACTGCTGAGGCTTGTCAGTTTCACTCTGCTTCTCGGCTTGCTCTTCCCGGACACTTCTCTTACGGTAAGAGTCTTACCTGGTATACTTTACAAGCAGGTTGCTAGGTTAGTTAGACGAGCAGCGTGACCGAGTCGGCT